>NC_034602.1:7504849-7506414 GCF_900095145.1 Mus pahari | reverse complement strand
CTGATATAGTGGCCTCTTGTGAGGCTATGCCAGTGCCTGGCAAACACAGCAGTGGATGCTCACAGCCAGCTATTGGATGGAACACAGTCATATATTGGATGGAACACAGTGCCCCCAATGGAGGAGCTAGAGAAAGTACCCAAGGAGTTGAAGGGGGCTGTAACCCTATAGGTGGAACAACAATATGAACTAACCAGTTACCCCTGAGCTCGTGTCTCTAGAGGCATATGTAGCAGAAGATGGCCCCTTGGTCTTGCAAACTTTATATGACCCAGCACAGGGGAATGCCAGGGCCAAAAAGTGGGAGTGGGTGGGTAGGGGAACAGGGCGGGCAGAGGGTATAGGGAACTTTCAGGATACCATTTGAAATGTAAATAAGAAAATATCTAATAAAATAATAAGTAAAAAAAAATCTAGGACAAAATCTTTGCCAGTTATATTTCAGACAAGGGGCTAATATCTAGACTGTAAATGTCTTCACACATGCTCGCATAAAACCGAGTGAATACATGTAAATGAAAAATTAAGGAATTAAGGGCTGGAAAGTCCAATCAGCAGTTAAAATCACTTGCTTTTGCAGAGGACCTGGGTTTAATTCCCAGCACTCACCTGGAAGTTCATAACGGTGTATAACTCCAGTTTCAGGGGCTCGGATACCCTCTTCTGACCCACATCTGCAGGCACCAGGCACATACATAAAACACAGACATACATGCAGGGAAAGCACTCATATACATAAAATAACAAAATAAATCTATTCTATAATTCAAAATGGAGCCAGCATGTGACCCAGCTATAGCTCTCCAGAGCTTATGCCCAAAGGACTCTACATCCTTCTACACACATGCACATTTATTACAGCTTTTGTCCAGACAGCTAGGAAACGCAGTCGGCCTGGATGTCTACACACATGGGTGGAACACAGTGCATATACACAACGAGATTTTATTTGGCTGTGAAAAAAATAAAATTCTGAAATTTGTAGGAAAGTGAATGGAACTAGAAAAATTACACTAAGTTTGGTAGGTGTGGTGTATTTTGAATGAGAAATGCCCCCCATAGTCTCAGGTGTCTAACTGCTTGGTCTCCAGCGTGTGGCACTGTTCAGGTAGGATTTGGAAGTGTAGACTTGTTAGAGGAAACACTCCCCTGAAAGTGAACTTAGGGCATTTACAAGACTTTCACCATCCCCTGTGCTTCCTTCTTCTGCCTTCTGGCTGGAGATGTGAGCCATCAGCGATTTCTGTCACCATTCCTTCTACCTGCTGCCATGATTCCCTGGTGTGATGGGCCTTTATTCTCTGGAACTGCCAAATAAACCACAGTAATAGAAAAGTAATGAATAAGCCGGGCCTGGTGGCACATGCCTTTAATCCCAGCACTCAGAAGGCAGAGGCAGGCGGATTTCTGAGTTCGAGGCCAGCCTGGTCTACNAAGTGAGTTCCAGGACAGGGCTACACAGAGAAACCCTGTCTTGAAAACAAACAAACAAACAAACAAAAGACATAAAATTTAAGTCATCTATAAAAAAAGACAACCATAAAGGGAATTCATTACCCCCAAAA
>NC_034602.1:7501110-7504474 GCF_900095145.1 Mus pahari | reverse complement strand
CCTGGTCTACAGAGTGAGTTCCAGGACAGCCAGGACTATACAGAGAGAAAAAAAGTTGATCCTAACTTCTAATTGTTAAGTATGTGCAGTTAGGTGGGAGTAAGCCTGGGTAGAGGCCAGAAACTAGAAAGGAGCCCATAAGATGCGGGAGGGACAGGGTGTATGGGTGCTGGGGGCAGGGCAACAGAACACCAGCACAGCTGTAATATGGCAGTATAAAGGACAATGGGGGGGGCAGAAGGGGCAGCAGGGACAAGTGGCAGGGAGATGAGGGAGTAGTGGGGTGGGGGAATCAACCAAAGCTAAGTAGATATGAAAATTCTATAAGGAAAACTATCAGTGGCTAATTAAAAATGAATTAAACATCAAGCTCACCCCTTTAGTCCCAGCACTTGGGAAACAGAGGCAGGCAGATCTCTTTGCGTTCAGGGTCAGCCTACATAGCAAGCTCCAAGAGACCCAGGGCTATATAGAGAAGCATAGCAGAATGAGGCTGAGTAAATTCAATAGAGGAAGATGCCACAGCATGTTTGCTGAAGGCTGACGTATCACATGACCACTCAAACAGTGAGGGAAAACAGACCTCGCCAGAAGCTCTAGGACCAGCATGGCTGACTGATACGGACACTGATGATCTTTGCTCCATTACGACATGTCCGTATGATTGGCACTGTAGTTCTGGCTGAACCTACCGTCCTTATAGCAAACAACACCCCCCAAAACTCCATGGAGGGCTGTGAAGAAGGGAGTAGACACCACTCTGGACACTCCAACCTCCCCCTCCCCTTAAGCTCACACTCACATTCGTGATTAAAAATAAAAGATAAATCTTATCTGGACATCAATTGTACATACAGGAATGAAAAATCACAGGGGATGGAGTTGGTCAGCAGCAGCTGACCTGACACATAGCAAACTATGCCCAGCCCTGCCATTGCCAACTGACCTAGTGCACAAAAGACCAGGTAGAATGAGAGACACGCCTATCCAGCTCTGCACACAGCATGCTTTGACAAGGGAGGAGTGCGCTGATATCACAGTCATCTTCAAGCTGTGTGAACCTACTCTAGTAAGTTCTGTAAGAACAGCACAGACCCCCACAACACGTAAGATGGAATGTTGATCTTAACTAAGGCCCCGAAGATGCTTACCTGATCAAACACCAGTTTGGCTGCCGAGGATCTGAAGAAGAATATTTAGCCCACTCACCATACAATACACAGATACTTAATCCACAGAGTTGGAACACAGTGAGAGTTGCTTTTTCACTTTTGTGTGATTCCTGTGTGTGTATCTATATATAAGATGCATGCAGTGCCCACAGAGGCCAGAAGAGGGCATCAGATCCCTTGGAACTGGAGTTACACATAGTTGTGACCCATGATGTGGGTGCTGAGAACCAAGCCCAGGTACTCTTAAACACAGAGCCCTGACTTTTATTATCATTATCATTGTGTGTGCATATGTGTGAGTGCATCAAATGTGTGTGGAGATGGGGTGCCATAGCACATGGATGGATATCACAAAACAACTTCCTGGAGTCCGTTGTCTCCTTCCACCTTTACATAAGCTCTGGGGATTGAAACTCAGGTCCCTGAACTCGTGTGGCTCTGTTAGCCACTAAGTCATCTTGCAGCCCCTGACAGTTACTTTCTTATCTCATAAGGTAGAAAGTAGATACTTATCTCACAAGTAGAGTATTTGTCTCACATACATGTGGTCCTGGGGTTCAATCCCCAGTACCAGCGGGAGGAAAGAGGGTATTTTAACCTACAAAGTGGGGCTCAAGTGGGGTAAGCAGGCTATCTCTTGACTAGCCAGAACAGCAGTACAGCCAGTGTAGAAGCCCGCCCTTCCCCTGTGGTGCCTGGGAAACGAACAGGCAGGACTCAGACGGAACTGATCGACCCACCCACACACCATAGCGCAGAGCCAGAGCTCTGCTTGTGGCACAGCTGTTAGATGGTGGGAAATTAAGACTATGAAACCGGATTCCATTTCTTTGAGCCCAAGTATAATTTCCTTGTTCCCTAACTCATTCTCCGCAATCGGCATTAATTTCCAGGACCCTTTGCTCCGTGTGACTTTTGCAACGATGAATTCTAATCAGGAGGCATCGGCGCTTTAGATCATTTACATGAAGTCTCTGCTCTGGAATGTTTTGAGGGAATGCCTGCTGACCCTCTGTTTATTTTTTCAGCTGGTGGTTGAAGCTCCCCTCCAGTTATAATAGAGGGAACGCCAGTGTCTTGTCTGTTTTCAGCTAAATAGCAAATTTTGAATTGCATAGCAGTCATATTTCTACTTTAAGCCTGTAAAATACAAGGAGTTTTCATATCTGTATTCCCAAAGTAAATATCATTGTGTTTACACCACACCTCAACTACATAGAACTATTTAACAATGAAAAAATAAAAACATAAAGAAGAAAAGGTATTGTTTCAAGATTCTGGGAGGATAGTAACATAGATGGCTTTTTATTGTATTACTGTATTATTATTTTTCTTTTTGCAGTGATGAAGATCAAACCAAGGCTCTCATGTGATTCTCTAGTACTCTACCATCAAGCTATAGCCTCGGTCTTGGAAAACTTTTTTTCTCTTTTCTTTTTTCTTTTTTTTTTAATATACTTCCTGATATTCCTCCTTGAATTGCCTCTTACTCTCAGGAGTTTTATTTTTCCTTAATAAATCATGTTTGTTCTGCTTCAGTAAGTGAGCATACATGTGTCTGTGTGTATCTGTGTCTGTGTCTATGTCTTTGTCTGTGTATCTATGTCTGTGTGTCTGTGTCTATGTCTGTGTGTCTGTGTCTATGTCTGTGTCTGTCTGTGTCTGTCTGTGCGTGTGTCTGTGTGTGTGTGTGTGTCTGTGTGTGTGTGTGTGTGTGTGTGGATGGATGGAGATGTGGAGATGCGGTAATGCGTGCTTATAAGTCCACCACTTGGGAGGTGAAGGCAGAAGGATCAATAATTTAAGATAATCCTCAGTTTCATATTGAATTCAAGGCCAGTCTGAGGTCCTGTGACCTTGTTGCCAAGATTTTTTTTAAAAAATCAAAAACAAATAAACAAAGGCAGGAGAAATGGCTCAAAACTTATAAGTGCTTTCTGTTCCTCTAGAGGACCTGAATTCATTTCGTAGCACCCTTGTTGGGTGGCTTACAGTCACCTCTAAGTCCAGCCTCACTCAAGTGATCTGACACTATCTTATGAATTCTGTGAACACCTTCAAATACACATTCATAAACATACACACACACACACACACACACACACACACACACACACTGTACTGGCTAGCTTTGTGTCAACTTGACACAGCTGGAGTTATCACAGAGAAAGGAGCTTTACTTGGGGAAATGC
>NC_034602.1:7492100-7497254 GCF_900095145.1 Mus pahari | reverse complement strand
AGAGAGAGAGAGAGAGAGAGAGAGAGAGAGAGAGAGAGAGAGAGAGAGAATGAAAAAAAACAAAAACAAAAAAAAAAGAGTGATCTTGGATTTCCCTAAGACAGGGTCTCTCTATGTAGTCCTAGCTGCCCTCGTGCTTGCTATGTACACTATTGCTACTTATTAGTTATTGATGCCCTTGAATTCACAGAGATCCGCCTGCCTCTGCCTCCCAAGTGCTGGGATCAAAGGTGTGCACAGCCTGACCAGGGGCAGTCTTTATGGTACCTACCTTAGTTTTCAAACAGAAATGAAATAAGTATAGAAATGTCACACTGAGAAAAATATTTTGAAGAAAATAAGCAGGTGTAATTTCCACTAAGAGAAGCCACTGTCAATAGGGTAGTTGGATGTGTACTCTGGCTATAACTTGCAAAACTGACTCCATGACAGCATGGGTAGACATTAAAGCTACTGAAAGTCCCCTACAGCTCCAAAGGAGAGGAGAGGGGACAGGCCACACCCTACAGGATCTGGTACAGAGGTGCCACGTTTGTTCAGAAAGCGGAAATGGAGAATGTGAAAACAGGGTCCAGAACCTTCATGTGTTTTCTGTGGGAAAGGCAAGGCTGGCATGGGAGATGGCTCAGTACCGAAGCAGCGGCATCAGAAGTCTGAGAATGCTCTGGCTACACAGTAACTCCCTGTCTTAAATATATAAAATGCTTAGAAAATTATATGGTTAGAAGCACACACACATACAGACAGACACACATACAGACACACACATACATACATAAACACACAAAGAAACACACACACATACAGAGATACACGTACAGACACACACACACATACAGAGATACACACATAGAGACACACACATACAGATACATACACACATACAGACACACACATACAGAAACACATACACACAGTTATGATTAGAAATTTAGCATAGTTGGTAGCATGTATGAAGCCTAGATTAAAAATTCCCTGTCACAAACACTGAGTATAGTCCTCTACCACCCAAGAACTAAGAATGTAAGGGGATCAGAAGTTCGAGTTCATCATTGTCCACACAGTGAGCCTACACCAGGCTATGTGAGACCGTCTTCTCACTAACGACAGGACTAATAATGATCCTGGGGCTCCGAGCTTCAGTACTCGGGCCTCACCCAGTGCCAGGTTATGGAGTGAGAAACCCTAGCCTGGTGTGTGGGTGTTACAGGAAGTTATTAAGGTTATGCATTGGGGTCAATCCAAGGCTTTGAAACACAATGTTTGTGCACCCTTGATGATTGTCTACAAAGGAGATAAAAATAATTTTGAGTTGCTGGAAAGATGGCTCAGCAGTTAACAGTGCTTGCTGCTCTCCAGAGGGGATGAGTGTTTTCCTAGCAGTGCCACACACACACACACACACACACACACACACACACACGCACATGAAAATAATAAAAATCTTGTTAAAATAATAGAAATCCTGGCCTTTATCTTGGTTCTATGACTCATAGATGTCAAGTAGATAAATATGAAACCTAAGGAAACATGAAGTGGTGTCAGGAGAGCCTCACTAAGGATCAGAATGTACCAAGACCTAGAAGCAGTGTTGGAGACGTTCAAAGTCTGGGGAAAGACGCCCAGCCACTGCAGAAGCCCTGGGCTAGAAAGGAATTGAGAGCGTCCAGTACAGCTCTGGGAAACAAGCAAAGGTGGACACCATGCAAGACTCTTCGGGCTCCCCTGACATGGGGACTCTTTAATAAGACAGAAGCATAATTGTGCTTATAACTTTTTGTTTTTATTTCATTTTATTTATTTTATTTTAATTTTGTTTGTTGTAGAAAGTTTCCAAGCTAGCCTTGAACTTGCTGTGGGGTGGACAATGACCTTGAGTTTTTGATGCTCCTGCCTCCACGTCCTTGTGATGAAGTGATGGATAAGCACCATCGTGGTGGGGATCAAGTCTGGGGCATTGTGTATTCTATACTAGGCAAGGCATCTTGCCTTAGCTACATCCCAGCCTGCCCCATGTGTGTTCCCATGGGCATAAACGGGCGATGCTGATGCCTCCCCAGTCGCTCTTCTCTACATTTAGGTCTACTCTCTCACTTGAACCCAGTACTGACCAGTTTGACTAGTGTAACTAGCCAGATTGTTGAGAGGGCCCTGTACCCGATTCTTGATAAACTAGGATTACAAGTGAGTCACCATGCCAGCCCAGCATGTGTGAAGGTGCTGGGGATCTGAGTTCTAGTCTTACACTGGCATGAGCCAGTGTCCTTGGCCCGGTTTGTACTTTCTAAGTATCCGGGCTACTTTGGCTGATGTGAGATGATGAAAGACATGTTGGTAGATCTCTGGTGAACGCAAGAAGTTGGGAAGCCAACCAGGAGCTGCAATCGTCCGTAAGAAAATACTGCTTCTCCTGTACCATGAGCAAAATTTCTCTTTTGAATAGTTTGTGGCTTGGGTTTTAGTTTGTGAGATAAGTTCTTTTTATGTAGTTCTGGCTGTCCTAAAACTTGCTATGTAGACCATTCTGGTCTCGTACTCAAAGAGAGCTCCTGTCTCTGCCCCAAGATGCTGAGATTTAATGTGTGTGCTACTATGACCAGCTGAGGTGTCCTGCTATGTTTGTTTTTTCAGGAAATGGCCACAGATTTGCATGGATTTGTTGGGCTTCAGGAATGGTCCCTCAAACCAAACACTGATTTCAGTTAAGCAAGAATAGCTTACTGAGCCTTACTTAATGCTGGGCGTCCAGGGCTGCAGCATTGAACAGGACTAATATCTACTGTGGCATAGTTGTTTAGTTCAGACTCAGCAAATGGTTTCTTCTCTTCAGCGTCTGTGCCTCACCAGCTGTCTTTCACCCTCTTCAAAACCTGAAAAATGCAATAAACAAAGCCTGGTGTAGTGCCCAGCACTGGTGAGGGTGAAGGGGAAAGAAGGTTGAACGTTCGTGACCACCCTGGCCTACAACTTTCCAGGTTCCAGTGAGTTCCAGGCCAGCCAGGGCTACAGAAGACATGGTTACCTTGCATGCAAACAACAAACAAATCAGTGCCGCAGATGCTTTCCACAGCCTCATACAGCACGCACCATAGAGACTCGTGAGCTGCAGGCGGGGACACTGGACAGAGGGCTGCCCTGAGTGTGCAAGGCCTTTGCTTCATTCCTAGCACTCAGAGGCAGAGGCCGGTAGATCTTTGAGTTCAAGGCCAACCTGGTCTATGAACAGCCAGGGCTACACAGAGAAACCCTGTCTTGAAAAACAAACAAACAAACAAATAAATAAATAAATAGATTTTTTTAAAGGTGATCTTCCAGCCTATCTCCTGCTCTTCAGCAAGTCACACACATTGATCCCTTTTGGCTGAGGGCAGGGGACATTCACATTGCTGCCACATACCTGGGGGTGAGGTTAGAGAGGAAGAGCCTTCCAGGACTTACAGAACATTCGAATTCTGTCAGCTGCTCTCCCCAGTGACAACTATGAAGACCCCTGGCCAGGACAGTACCTTAGAAAAACATGGGACAATTGAGAAAGCAAGGAGAGAAATCCCTTGCCAGGAGGGTAGGAGGCAGCCTTAAGTGACCTTAAGTCACATGGGCAATGTGGGAAAGTCAGTGAAGGGCACATTTCTGTAAACCCAGAACATGGAGGCTGAGGCAGGAGAATTAAATTCAAGGTGAGCTCCAATCAGATAGCGAACCTCTGTCTCAAGCAAATGAAGCAGGATCTGTCCTCACATCCAGAGGCCTTCAGCGCGATGTAGGTTTAACTTCCTGAAACAGCGTCTGGGATTAAGATAGTATCCAGAACACGCAAACTTCACACTGGACTATGAGCTTTGACTGCTATGGATTAATAACTATGTTAATCCAGAAGTTGTCTCTACAGTTAAAACATGATTCCCAATAAAGAAAGAAGCGGAGGTCATTCCTGAGCAAAGCCTGATATGATACATGCCTGGTGTCTTATGGTTCTCCTGCTGTGAGCAGACACCATGACCAAGGCAACTCATAAAGAAAAACATCACGCCTTTAATCCCAGCACTCAGGAGGCAGAGGCAGGCGGATTGCTGAGTTCGAGGCCAGCCTGGTCTACAGAGTGAGTTCCAGGATAGCCAGGGCTATACAGAGCAACCACATCTCGAAAAAAAAAAAAAAAAAAAAAAAAAAGAAAGAAAGAAAGAAAGAAAACCATTTCATTGGGACTGGCTTACAGTTTCAGAGGTTCAGTCCATTATTACCATAATGGGAAGCATGGGAGCATGCAGGCAGACACGGTGCTGGAGAAGGAACCCGGAGTTCTACATCTTGATCTGAAGGCAGGAGAAGATTACATGCCACACTGAGGGTAGCGTGGGATCTCACAGTGACACACTTCCTCTCAAAAGGTCACACCTCCTATTAGTGCCACTCTATGGCTAAGCATTCAAGCACATGAGTTTGTGGGGACCATACCTATTCAAACCTCCTCACCTGTTATTTCAGTACTTGTTTTTTCGTTTGTTTGTTTTTTCGAGACAGGGTTTCTCTGTATAGCCCTGGCTGTCCTGGAACTTGCTTTGTAGACCAGGCTGGCCTCGAACTCAGAAATCTGCCTGCCTCTGCTTCCCAAGTGCTGGGATTAAAGGTGTGCGCCACCACTGCCCGGCTATTTCAGTACTTGGAAGGTGTTAATTGCAGGTCACTCTCAGGTACACAGTGATTGGAGGCCAGCCTAGGCTACATGAGACCCTGCCTCAAAAAAACATAATTTTTTAAAAATGTGTGCATGTTTTTGCCTGCACATATGTATGTATGTGCATCACATACATGCTTAGTGCCTGAGGAGGTCAAAAGAGGACATGGACCCCCTGGAACTGGAGGTGCAGAGAGATGAAAGATACCATGTGGGGTCTGGGATCTAAATGTCAGTCCTCTGGAAGAGCAGCTAGTGCTCCTAACTGCTAAGCTATCTCTCTAGTCCCTTTTTTTTTTTTAATGTAATCCCTGGGAATAAGACTCCACAATTCAAGCCGGGTGTGGTGGCACACGCCTTTAATCCCAGCACTTGGGAGGCAGAGGCAGGCCGATTTCTGAGTTCAAGGCTAACCTGGTCTACAAAGTGAGTTCCAGGACAGCCAGAGCTATACAGAGAAACCCTGTCTCGGAAAAAAA
>NC_034602.1:7490417-7491898 GCF_900095145.1 Mus pahari | reverse complement strand
ACTAGTTACTGAAGTATCAGCACTAGTTACTGAAGTATCAGCACTAGTCACTGAAGTATCAGCACTAGTCACTGAAGTATCAGCACTAGTTACTGAAGTATCAGCACTAGTTACTGAAGTATCAGCACTAGTTACTGAAGTATCAGCACTAGTTACTGAAGTATTTGAAAACAGGCTGTGTCTGGGGCGATAAGTAAGTTTAGAATTTTGTCTGACAAAGCAGGCATGGGGCCATGCACCTGTAACCCCAGCTCTTGTAAATGAAAGCAGGATGCTCAGAAGGTCAAGGCCATCCTCAACTACAGCAAGTTAGAGCTAGCCTGGACTACCAGCAAGTTAGAGCTAGCCTGGACTACCAGCAAGTTAGAGCTATCTTGGACTACAAGAGACCCTATTTCAACAAAACTACAAAAACTTTACTAACAAGGAGGAGAAGGAGGGGAAAAAGACTTTTCCTAACTAAAAATAAAAAGCAACAGAACAGCCAGGAGAGATGGCTCACACCTTTAACCCCAGCCCTGGGAGGCAGAGGCAGGCGGATCACTGTGAATTTGAGGCCATAAACCCTAAGACACCCTCTTCAGTTAAGTCTTTCTGAAAACAACTTTAGAACTGAAGAGGGTGTCTTAGTTAGGGTTTTATGGCTCTGAACAAACACCAAGACCAAGGCAAGTCTTATAAGGTCAACACTTAATTGGGTCTGACTTACAGGTTCAGAGGTTCAGTCAATTATCACCAAGGCAAGAGCATGCTAGTGTCCTCCTGGCAGGCATGGGGCTGGAGGAGCTGAGAGTTCTACATCGCATTCTGTAGGCAGACAGGAGAAGACTGGCTTCCAGGAAGTTGGGACAAGGGTCTTATAGCCCACACCCACAGTGACACACCTACTCCAACAAGGCCACACCTCCAAATAGTGCCACTCCCTAGGCCAAGCACATACAAAACATCACAGAGGGGAAACCTCATTTTTAACCCCAGAACATGGGCTGAGTGCCCACGCTAAAGTGAGGGTGAAGGAGCAGAAGAGTTGGACGGGCAGCAGTCTTCCTTTCTCTCCTGCTTTCTGACTGCAGATGTGTTCCCCCTGCCGGGCCTTTTCTCCCATGCACTGCGTCTTAGGGTTTCTCTTGCTGGGATGAAACACTGTGAACAAAAACACGGAGGAAAGGGTTTAGTTCACTCAGCTCCATATAGTTTCAACATCAAAAGCAGTGAGGACAGGAACTTAGGCAAGGCAGAAATCTGGAGGCAGGAGCTGATGTAGAAGCCATGGAGGGGGGCTGCTTATTGGATTGCTCCTTGTTCAGCCTGCTTTCTTACAGAAACCAGGACCACCTGCCTAGGGGGTGGCACTCTACAAATGGGCACTACCCATCATAATTAATAAAATGACACACACACCCTTTTTTTTTCTGGTTTTCAAGACAGAGTTTCTCTAAGTGAACCAGGCTGGCCTTGATCTTGGGGCCTTTGCCTCCAGA
>NC_034602.1:7480843-7486017 GCF_900095145.1 Mus pahari | reverse complement strand
GCCCTCTTCTGGTGGGTCTGACAACTACAGTATACTCATAGAAATAAAATAAGTAAATAAATAAAAAGAAACTGGAAAACATTAGATGTCGAAACAAACAAGATAAATTAAAAACAGAAACAAAAACAGATATTCAGGAACTCAGGGCTAGAGCCCTAGTTTCCAGCCCTAGCACCCCAAAGAAAAACAGAGGGGTGTCATGATTTGAATATGCTTGGTCCAGGCAGTGGCACTATTTGGAGGTGTTGCTTTGTTGGAGGAAGTGTGGGTGTGGGCTTTCAGACCCTCATCCTAGCTGCCTGGAAGTCAGTATTCTGCTAGCAGCCTTCAGATGAAGATGTAGAACTCTCAGCTCCTCCTGCACCATGTCTGCCTAGACACTGTATGCTCCCTGCCATGATGATAATGGACTGAACCTCTGACCCTGTAAGCCAGCCCCAGTTAAATGTGTTCCTTATAAGACTTGTTATCAGCTCACGATGCTCTGTAACTCCAGCTCCAGGGGGTCCAGTGTGCTCTTTTGGCTTCCTTAGGTGCCAGGTAGGCATGTGGTACACACACATAAAATAAAAACAAACAGTTGAAAAACAAGATAGAATTTTTTTTTTATTTGTTTGCACTACCACACCCAGCTAAAAATCATTTTTAAAAGGAGTCTGGGGGCTGGTGAGATGGCTCAGCGGTTAAGAGCACTGACTGCTCTTCAGAAGGTCCTGAGTTCAAATTCTAGCAACCACATGGTGGCTCACAACCACCCGTAATGGGATCTGACGCCCTCTTCTGGTGTATCTAAAGACAGCTATAGTGTTTTTACATATAACAATAAATAAACCTCATATACATAATAAATAAATAAATAAATAAATAAATAAATCTTTTTTTTTTTTTTTTTTAAAAAAGGAGTTTGGAGCTGGTGACAGTGCACACAGTTTTGTTTGGAGCTGGTGACAGTGCACCCAGTTTTGATCCCAGTTGGTGACAGTGCACCCAGTTTTGATCCCAGCACTGGGACGGCAGAGACCATTGAGGCCTGCTTTCCTAGCATAACTGCAGCCATTTTGTTTTATGCCTGCTGCTAGTCATTGCACACTGGTCTAAGGAAAGCGTCTCACACCCTAGTTGATTGTATATCCTGTTATATTCTGTGCTTTGGTGATCTTGGAAACCAATCACAGTTCAAACAGTTTTGTATAGTTAGTCACAGTAAGCTTGGACCAGAACCAACCACCGGGCAGCACTTCCTGCACCTGTGTATGTGCTTTTGTGGTCTTTGCCTATATAAGGTGCCCTGGGATGGGCCCCAACATAAGAGAGACCTGCACCAACATAAGAAGCCAATTGGAATACAACTTCCGTTTTGAGTCGGGGTTGAATAAAGTTTTAAGTGCCCAAGAACTCCTGGGGAATTGACATCCTATTGGGCAGAAAGACACATGTATGTGGGTGTCCTGGTTGGCAAGTTGGGACATGAATGCTAAGCAAGTCAACTTGCCCCATCACAGTTGAATAACCCAAACAACGAGGACAGGGAAATTGTACCATGAAGACATGTTCCTAAGGAAGTGCCCTGTCCCTAAATCCTGATTGGTGGAATAACGTGGCATAGATGTTTATGGATTTCAGGCTTAAAAGCTCTGTAGGATTCTGGCTCAGGGTTGCAGTTTAACTCCTGAGTCTACACTGTGTCCCTGATCCATTAATCTTGGGGTGTACATTCAAAAAACCAGCCCTATTTGACTGAGATTGGTGTCTGAGTGGTTTGTGCAGCAGTTCCCAGACCTCAACAGAGGCAGGCAGATCTCTGACTTTGAGGCCAGCCCGATTCACAGAGCACCGATTCACAGAGCACCGATTCACAGAGCAAATCCTAGAGTGGCCGGGGCTATGGAGAGAAACCCTGTATTGAAAAACCAGAGGAAGGCTTAAGTGGACACTTCTAGTTTCTTTGGAAAGTTATGTCAAATGATGTTTTGCTTGGGCACACACGTGAAGGGATGTCTTGCTAAAATATGTGAAAAAATGTTGTCCTGAAGCAGACACAGTGAAAGGATATAGCTAACATTTGGAAGGACCTGTGCTGAAGGAGTACAAATGTGACTCCACAGACAGTGGGAGATGAGCACTGAGCATTGATTTGGTTTTCTCCACCTCACTATTCTTCCCTAAAGATACACATGTATTGGTTGTCCTTACATAGACATTGTTGAGTTCAACTTGTGATAACACCGCCATTGAGAGAAACTTGCCCAAGAACTGCTTGTGAGGTTCCTGTGGCAGCCTGCTGCTTCTGCAGTCTTGCCTTGGACTGGTGGGTGAGCCTGGCAGTTTCTTTAGGATTAAACTACAGCTGCCTGGTATCTGCTTGCTAAAGGGACTAAGCCGTAGCTGCTGGCTCATGCCTCAGGTCTGCCTGCCTAGAGGGCTGGTCTGAAGCTGCTGTGTTTGCTACAAGAATGAAATGTTGAGAAAGGAGATTGAGCTCACCCCCAAAGAACTATTGCTGAGTAGGTCCACTTCCCCATATTCTAGTAACTTTTCTCATCTACCTCTGCTGGGTGCTAGGCTAGAGGAAAGATTGAACTCTCATTAAAAGTAGGTTGCAAAAAGTGTGTGCCTACAGGAGGCCCTGAGCAGCCTGCTATCCCAGAGGACTTCCATTTTCCTGCCACCTCTCCTCCACCTTCATCAGACCTGCAGATCCTGAACCATACAGAGAGAAGCGTGCTGTCCTCTGAGAGGCTCCACCCAGCAGCTGACTCAAAGAGATACAGACACCCACAGCCCAACAGTGGATGGAGCTTCTTATAGGAGAATAGGAGGAAGGATTGTGGACCCCGAAGGGGATGGGAACTCTACAGGAATACCAACACAGTCAACTAACCTGAACCCTTGGGGGGTCTCAGAGACTGAACTACCAACCAAAGAGCATACACAGGCCGAACCTAGGCCTCCCTGCACATATGTACCAGGTGTTCGGTTTGGTCTTCATGTGTGTCAGGCAACGGGTGTGGGGGAATAAAGGCAATGGGAGAGAACCGAGTCCCGCCAGAGTTCCGGTGCTCTGGGTGGGTGGACGTGGAGGACTGCCACACGCTCTCCACGTGGCCCTGGGTGGATGTGGCTGTGTGAAGCCACGGACTCCAGTCCAAGGTGGGTGGACAGGGAGCAGTCCGAGGTCTCCGAGCCTCACAGAGGCCAGAGATAACAGGTTCTCAGTCTCGAACATCCCAGGACGTCGCTGGACACCGCAGAAGCGCTGAGAACAAAGTGGGGGGGGGGGGCAATTCCGTCAGCCTGGGGCAGAAAGGAGGAGAGAGCAGGGGAAGAGGGGGCACTGGTGATTCCCACACGGGCCAGAGTCTTTGGTCCGCTCTGTGACTGGAGCGTGGGAGATTAGACGGGGCTCTTTAGGGGAAAACCAATTCATCGTTCAAGTAAGGTGGGCCTTGGTGAGCAGAGACAGTCTACGGTTTTAGAGTTTTATTGTAGAAAGGCAGAGAGAAAGAGAGAAGGTAAAAGAAAGAGGTGGGCCATAGCCACGTGGAGAGAGGGAGGCAGGGAGGTGGAGAAGGAGAGCTAGAGATAAGAATGAGAAGTAAGAGCTTAAGAGAGCGAGGAGGGGCCAAGCAGCTCCTTTTATAGTGGGCTGGGCTACCTTGTTGTTGCCAGGTAACCATGGGGCGGAGCAGACCTGGCTATTGTCAGGTAACTGTGCGGGTGGAGTCTAGTCAGAATGCCAGGAGCTTGGGACATTGTCTGCATGACTTATAGTCACAGGATTATGGAGTTGGGGGCTCCATGGTGTCAGGCACCTATGTCTGGGAACGTGGCTCACTGTTCTGTCCCTTGTAGAGTTTCCTACTGGGTCTCCAGAGCAAGCTTCACTCAACCAAAACAGGCTGCCTTTCACAGCCCCACACATGTGGGTCCTGAACAACTAGAGCAGGGATTATCCCAAAAGCTGATGCGTATCTGTGGGATATGATTTGCTAGCTGGCCTGCCTTGTCTGGTCTCAGAGGGAGAGGAAGTGCCTAGCCTTGAAGAGATTTGATGTGCTGGGGTGGGGGATATCCAAGGATCCCCCACCCACTCAGAGGAGAAGGGGAGAGGGGATGGGGGAAGAACTGGGGGGAGGGGCTGCCTTCCTCTCCGTACCTCATCTGACTGAAGACTCCCGAGACACACCCTGAGATCCCCAGATGACAGCTGAGACCCACAGAGGACAGACTTGGGACCTTCCAGCTACACATGAACTCTCTTGCCAAAGCCAAATGGCTGCTGAACTTGGGGGAAGTGACATGATAGGAAGGAAAGCATGATGTCTATCTAGATAAATCAAATGTTGTTTAAAACCAATGTTAATGCCCTTACAAACTGTACAACCCATGAAACAATTAATTGGTTCACTACTGCCTTGTCTTCCTGACTCTCACCTTCACCCCATGCTCTCACCTTCACCCCGCCTTACATTCTGGCTTAGTTATGCCACCCCTCTCTGGCCTGTGTTGGGTTTTATACTTCCATCCCACCCCAAATTTTTACTACAAATGACACAGTCACTCCAGTGGCACCTCTCCTTTAAAAAAGTGAAAGGGGAGATGTGGGACCATGAAAGGTAGTGTGGTCCACAGTTGAGCTAAGGCTTGACACCCTAGAGACCCTGAGGGATGGTAGGAGCTTTGCCTGCTCCAGGTCACCATGCCCCTGTCACTAGCCACAGCCTCCCATAGATTTGTGGCCATCAGTCACGTAAGGGCAATGCCCCAAACCCCTCCACATGTGTAGAGGATGTGACGTGTGGTCATGTAAGCTCAAGACAGATCTCTATTCTAATGAGGTACCTGGAGACCTGGAGGGCTTAGCCAATAAGCTTTCCTTCCCAGACACTCCTCTCTGCAAAAAAATTTACTCTCAGGCCCACCCTAAGAAGTGGGGCTGGAAAGATGGCTCAGTGGTTAAGAGCACTGACTGTTCTTCCAAAGGTTCTGAGTTCAAGTCCCAGCAACCACATGGTGGCTCACAACCATCTGTAATGAGATCTGATGCCCTCTTCTGGTGTGTCTGAAGACAGCTACATTGTACTCACAGATAATAAATAAAAAGAAGAAGAAGAAGAAGAAGAAGAAGAAGAAGAAGAAGAAGAAGAAGAAGAAGAAGAAGAAGAAGAGGGGGA
>NC_034602.1:7467392-7479884 GCF_900095145.1 Mus pahari | reverse complement strand
GGGAGAGGGAGAGGGAGAGGGAGAGGGAGAGGGAGAAGAAGAAGGAGGAGGAGGAGGAGGAGGAGGGGGGTGTATGGTTTTACTCATCTACTTTCCACCATGACAATAAATTCCTTAAAACCATGGATTGCCTCTTTTCATCAAAATTGGCCGTAGGGAGCCACGAAGATGGCCTTTGCCTACAGAGCTGCCATCTAGTCTCCTGTAGAAGGCCTCTCTGTGCTCCCAGCCACTATCGCCTCCAAGCTCAAGCCAAGTCTGCTACTGTCCAGCCAAGGATTCTCCCCCTGGGACCATCCAGAATTCCTCTCTTTCCTCCCCAGCCCTGGGCTAGATCTAGCCTAGGCCCCCACGCTGTTCTAGGCTCTTCCACAACTTCCAGTGGCTCCTGGGTATCCAAGAGCCTGTGAACCCTATGGCACCAGCCTCTTGGCAGGCCTGGGGATCCCCCAAATCAGCTCCAGCTGACCCATGCCTCGGACTGTGCTTTCCCACCCCTGGAGCAATGTCCCAGGGCTTCGATATGGCTCAACACCTGCCAATACCTGGTGATGGCAGTCAACTCCTTTGTTCCACCTCCCCAAGTGGTGGAGCTGACTAAGGACCCACAACCCTACAGAAGTCTATTTTCTACTTCAACTCTGTGGGTCAGGGGAACAGAACTCAGACTGTTTGTCGTGGTGTCTTAAGCTACCAAGTCACCAACATGAGCACTATAGTGAGTTCAACAGTGAGTACCCAAGAGACTACAAGCAGATGATGTCAATCTCTTCTCCTTTACTTTTGTGACAGGGCTTGAACCCAGGGCCTCAGACTTGCTAGGTAAGCATTCTACCACTGAGCAGGAACACACACACACTCTCTAATACTACTGACACTTACTTTCTTTCTGCTTTTGGGGTGATAGTTTTTCAGGGTCTCACTCTATAACCCAGGTTGGCCTTGAATTCACTACAGGTAGAGGCTGGCCTTGAATTTAGGGAGAACTTCCTGAATTCAGCCTTGTGAATGTTGAGATTACAGACATGAACCCCTATGACTGGCTAGCTCTTGCTCTCTCTGTCTCTCTCTGTCTCTCTCCGTCTCCCTATCCTTCTCCCTCCCCTACTCAGGGCCTCCCGCATGCTTCTCTGTGTGTCTCGTGTCTCTTTCTGTCTCTTTCTCTGTGTATATGTCTCTGTGTGTGTCTCTGTCTCTCTCTCCCTCCCTCTCACCCAGGGCCCCCCACACTAGACAAGCCCACCAGCACTGAGCTATGTCCCTATCCTTTTTACTTGGTATTTTGAGTCAAACTTGGGCTGACTTTGGATGCACTCTGTAGATCAGACAAGGCCTTGAGTTGTGGTCTTCTCTCTCAGTCTTTAGAGTAGCTAAGATTACATGCCTGCACTACTGATCCAGCTGTGTGTATGTGTGTGTGGGCGTGTGTGCACATGTGTGAGCTAGAAGACAGTCTCCCGTTCTTCCTCACACAGTATCCATGTTGTCTGGGGCGTAGGCTTCCCCATTGGCTGGCTGGTAAGCCGCAGAGATTCACCTGTCTCTCATTACACCACCTATGACTTTAAATTTTCTCTACTGTGTTCATTACCTTGTGTATGAATGTGTGCCTGTAGAAGTCAGGGGACCTTCCTTAGTATGGGCCTGGACATCCACCTAAGTTATCAGGCATAGCAGCAAAGGCCTCAACCTGCTGAGCATCTTAGCCACCCTGCCAGGAACTTCACTGACTGAGCCATCTTCCCAACCCAGTATTGACTGACTGATTGATTTGGTTTTGGGTTTGGCTTTTCAAGACAGGGTTTCACTATATAAGCCTGGCCATCTTGGAACTCTCTCAGACTGGCCTCAAGCTCAGGTTCACCTGCCTCTGCCTACCCACCGCCTACCCTAGAAATTTTTCATAACAAGAAATAGAATCCTATCCCTTAGTGGGAGATCTGTCCAAGAGTTTATTGTATATTTCAAAACCATGACACCTTCTTGATAAAGCAGGTTCTCAGTCCATTTTCTAACCAAAATAAAGAACTCTGCCCCCCCCCACTCTCCCACTTGAAGCAATCCGACTTCAGCTCCCGCCCTGGAGCCCGCTCTTGCCTCAGTCACTCAACGGCCACATTTATTCACTTATTGGAGACAGAGTCCTCCTGTGTAGCCTGCCTAGTCTGGAATTTGCTATAGAACAGGCCAGCCTCGAACACACAGAGATATACCTGCCTCTGTTAGGAATAAAAGACATGTGCCACCAGACCCAGCCCATGGGAACATTTCACTTCACTGGCTGTGGTAGTTAAGCCATATTGAGAAGTTTTAGCTTCTGGTCCAAGGACACCTCTAAGTGTGCTGGCTACATTTATGCAAACTTGACACAAAGCGTAGTCATCTGAGAAGGGGAAAGCTTGGCTGGGGAAATACCTCAGTAAGACCAGAATGTGGACATTAGAGCATTTTTGTAATTGTCAATTGATGGGGGAGGGCCCAACCTGTTCTGGGTTGTGCCATCCCTGGGCTGGTGATCCTGGGTTCTATAAGGAAGCAAGCTGAGCAAGCCACGAGGAGCAAGCCAGTGAGTAGCATCCCTCCATGCCTGTGCATCAGCTCCTGCCTCCAGTTTCTGCCCTGCTTGAGCTCCTGGGCTGACCTCCTTCAATGATGGACTACAAAGTGGAAGTGTGAGCCAATAGACCTCCTTCAATGATGGACTACAAAGTGGAAGTGTGAGCCAATAGACCTCCTTCAATGATGGACTACAGTGTGGAAGTGTAAGCCAATAGACCTCCTTCAATGATGGACTACAATGTGGAAGTGTAAGCCAATAGACCTCTTCTTCCTGTACTTGCTCTTTGATCTGTGTCTCATTGCAGCAAAGAAACCCTAAGACAATAAGAAATATATATATATATATATATATATATATATATATATATATATATATATATTTCTTGCCAAACACCCAGGGTTCAATCTGCAGCATCCACAGGGCAGGAAAGAACATAGTCCTGAAGTTGTCTTTCCACCTGCACCGTGGTGTGCACACACACACACACACACACACACACGTGCGCGCGCGTGCACACACACTTACACATTGACACACACATTCACCCATACACTTATACACATCAATACGCACTCACATTCACACACTCACTTACAGATACATAAAGACTCTTTCCACCTGTACCATGGTGCACACACACACACACACTTACACATTGACACACACACATTCACCCATAAACTTACACACATCAATATGCACTCACATTCACACACTCACACATACATAAATACACACTCACATACACATACACAGTCTCACACACACTCACTGACACACACATTCACACATACACTTACACACATCAATACACACTCACACACAAAATAAAAAGAAATAAATTTTAATAAAGAATAGCAAAAGAAGGCTGAGGCCATAGCCCAGTTTAAGAGTGCTTCCTAGGTAATACAGGCAAAGAAGGAGTAGCAGCAGGCTGAGGTAGCACAGGCCATTTTTTTTTCCATTTACCTTTTGTTGTCGGCAGAGTAAACCCAATGTGTCTGCCGCATGTGGAAGTTCTTTATGCCTAGCTACACCCTCAGAGCGTTATATTCATGTGTTTGCCTATTTGTAACAATAATGACAAAAACATTTTTCTGTTTTCTATTTGTTTGTTTGATTTTTGTTCTCCTTTGTCTCCTGGTAAAGACATAAGACAGTTTGCAGGGAGTAGAACAAACAAATCAGGAGCTGACCAGGGAACCTCCTCCCTGCTGGCTGGCTGTTACAGTGCTGGAAGGTGCTGTGCAGAGGATAGAAGATGTCCATGGTCACTCCGAGACGTGGACCATACCTGCTACAGTGCAACCTGCCGTGCACTGTGGACTGACAGGGACAACAGTGCCAGGGTTGTTATGGGGCAGCCAACTACTTCCTGACTGGGTTGGAGGTCTGCTTCACACGGGAGGATTCGTAGCGAGCAGGTACTGAAGCCTGACCCAAAGCCCCATTGCTCTGGACCTCCTAAGTCTATGGGGAATGTGCCACTGCTGTTTGGCTAAGTGGTCATCTACCAAACTACCTTTTCAAATACTTAGGTTTATGTACATAAAGTAATACTGCTTTCAGCCTTGGGCCTTTGGCTTCTTTCAGCTTCTTTATGCAGTGGGTAGCAGTTAAAAGAGAGACCCAATAGGTGACCAAAGTGCTGAGAACAAGGACTATTGTGCACTCAGCCTTATATAGGACATTTCTATTAAAAGATTAATAAATAGGGGATGGAGATACAGATCAACAGTTAGGAATATTTGTGGTTCTTGCCTCAGATCCAAGCTCAGTTCCAGCATTAACATGGCAGTTCACAACCCTCTGTAACCCGAGAGGATCCCTGATGGGTCTTGCTGGCCTCCATGAGCATCGTACATGCATACAGAGCACATACATGCTTATAGGCAGACATTCATACACATAAGATAGAAATAAATGCATCTAATTTTTTTTTCAATAAATAATAGGGGCTAGAGAGAATGCCTACAGCTCTTATGGAGAACCTGAGCTCACTTCCCAGCACCCACCTCAAGCAGCTCACAACCTCCTGAAATTCTGGCTCCAGGGGAACCAGTGCCCTCTGCTGGCTGCTGTGAGCACCAGCACTCTGTGCACACATACTTCCACACAGACATATACATGTACACATGGTTTAGAATAATAAAAATTTTAAGCTGGGCATGGTGGCACACGCCTTTAATCCCAGCACTTGGGAGGCAGAGGCAGGTGGATTTCTGAGTTCGAGGCCAGCCTGGACTACAAAGTGAGTTCCAGGACAGCCAGGGCTATACAGAGAAACCCTGTCTCAAAAAATAAAAAAATAATAATAATAATAATTAGTTAAGACCAGTTATCTATTAGCTCATTTGTTGCTAACAAGCACTGTTCTTTATGTATACTATGTAAGGTTCCAGAACTGCTTTCTTTTAAACACAGGAACAATGAAAAATAAAATATACTTATTCCCTATCCTTACAGGCTTAATAAACGTCCTTGGTTTTGCTTTGCTTTTTTTGTTGTTGTTGTTGTTCTTCTTCTTCTTCTTCTTTTATTTCCATGGTAGTTCTTTTTTTTTTATTATTAGATTTTTTTGTTTTTGTTTTTGTTTTTTGAGACAGGGTTTCTCTGTATAGCCCTGACTGTCCTGGAACTCACTTTGTAGACCAGGCTGGCCTCGAACTCAGAAATCCGCCTACCTCTGCCTCCCAAGTGCTGTATTAGATATTTTCTTTATTTGCATTTCAAATGTTATCCCCATTTCCTAGTTTCCCCTCCGAAAAACCCCTATCCCCTCCCCTTCCACCTGCTCCCCAACCAACCCACTACCACTCCTGGACCTGGCATTCCCCTATACTGGGGCATAGAGCCTTCACAGGATCAAGGGCCTCTCCTCCCATTGAGGCCATCCTCTGCTACATATGCAGCTAGAGCCACAAGTTCCACCATGTGTTTTCTTTGATTGGCAGTATAGATCCAAGGAGCTCTGGGGTACTGGTTAGTTCATACTGATGTTCCTCCTATGGTGCTTCAGCTCCCTGGGTATTTCTCTGGCTCCTACATTGGGGATCTTGTGCTCCATCCAATGGATGACTGTGAGCATCCATTTCTGTATTTGCCAGGCACTGGCAGAGCCTCCCAGGAGACAGCTATATCAGGCTCCTGTCAGCAGGCTCTTGTTGGCATCTGCCTAGTGTCTGGGTTTGGTGGTTGTTTATGGGATGGATCCCCCAACTGGGGCAGTCTCTGGGTGGTTGTTCCTTCAGGCTCTGCTCTGAACTTTGTCTCTGTAACTCCTTCCATGGGTACTTTGTTCCCCCATTCTAAGAAGGAACGAAGTATCCACACTTTGGTCTTCCTTCTTCTTGAGTTTCATGTGGATTTTGTTGGTTTGGTTTGGTTTGGTTTGGTTTTTCGAGACAGGGTTTCTCTGTATAGCCCTGGCTGTCCTGGAACTCACTTTGTAGACCAGGCTGGCCTCAAACTTAAAAATCCGCCTGCCTCTGCCTCCCGAGTGCTGGGATTAAGAGGCGTGCCCCACCATGCCCGGCAAGTTTCATATGTTTTGCAAATTGTATCTTGGGTATTCTAAGTTTCTGGGCTAATATCCACTTATCAATGAGTGCATATCATGTGTGTTCTTTTATGATTGGGTTACCTCACTCCAGAACCATTCATTTGCCTTAGAATTTCATAAATTCATTGTTTTTAGTAGCTGAGTAGTATTCCATTGTGTAAATGTACCAAAATGTCCTTGTTTTGAGAAAAGGTTCAGTGTGTATCCCACTGTGTGTGTGTGTGTGTGTGTGTGTGTGTGTGTGTGTGTATTGCTATTCTGTAATTTTGGGACTTAGAGTTCTGCAGACTTTGACAATGGAAAGCAGATTCTTCTTCTTTGGAAGAGAATGTGATGTACTGAATCTGGGACCTGTGGACTAATTCCTACTAATACAGCTATCACCATAGCAAAGAGGTTTCCCTTTTCTATTTATATCAGCTATTATTATAAGATATTCGTTGCAGAGCTTAGGAGAGTGCTGTAATGACCCTGAACCATAGGGTACTTCTCACAATTATGAATTACTGAATAATCTTGTACTCTATTTCAAACAACCAAACTCTTGAAGATGAAGTCTATGACAAGAGGCCAGCACTAGTGTGCTAGGCTAGCAAATGCTTTAGCTACTTTCCTGGGCTTGTCTGCCAATCTTGAACTCCCTCCAAATTCTCAACTGTTGAGCTATACAATGAAAGAGAGAACTTTACATTGTATTTAGACTCCTGAGTTCTCAAAAATTAAAAGTTAGCCAAGTATAGTGGCATATTCACTTAACCTCAGGCCCAGGGAAACAGAGCTGAGTTTGAGAGCTCCTTCTTCCTGTTGCTCTGCTGTGTGCTTCTGATCATAGATTGTAGCCACCTGTGGCCACACTAACTGCGTTCCTGAGTGGAAGGCAGGAGCTGTATGGGAGAAAACGGCGAGAGAAATAATGGAGGCCAAGACATATTTTTGTTCAAGGCCCCAAAGTTTACTAAGAGTCTGTGCTTATATAGGGGGGAGGCCCATCCCCTGCCAATCCATTCTTGGTGCCTGTCACCAGCCTATAGGCAATCTGCCAAATGCTGTCTCCGAAACATCTCCAGGGTCTCTCAGCAGGTAGCAATGTCTTGGAAAAGAGCAGCGGCAGGTGACAGAACAATAGAGCCATCTAGGTCTCCAGTCCAGGTGGTCTCATGCTCAGTTGCAGCAAGGTCAAAGTCAGCCTGCTTCAAGGCTGGGGGAGGCAACAATAGATGTGACATGTGGCAGCTCACACCTTTAAGCAAGCACTTGGTAGGCAGAGACAAGGGGATCTCTGTGAGTTCAGGCCGGCCTGGTCTACAAAGTGAGTTCCAGAACAGCCAGTGCTATGTAGAGAGACTAAGGACCTGTCTCAAAAAAATAAAAATTAAAACGTTAAATCCATGTGACCCTCAGCCTCTTGCTGGTGCCCCCTTGCCTGCCACCATGTTTCCCTATTGGCACAGGCTCTTTTATTTTTATTATTGTTGTTGTTATTGTTATTACTATTATTATTATTATTATTATTATATCTTTTATTCAGAAGAGGACACCAGATACCCTAGAACTGGAGCTACAGATGTTGAGCTGCCATGTGGATGCTGGGAACTGAACCCAGGTCCTCTACAAACCCAGTGAGTGTTCTTCACCATCTCTTCAGTCCATTCTGTGTGGTTGAGACAAGATCCCAATCTGTGGTCCTCACCAGCCTGGAACTCATTTTGTACACAAGGCTGGCCTTAAATTTGCATGCTTCCTTCTGGATCTGCTTCCGAGTGCTGGGATTATAGGGTATACCACACGCTAGGCTCAGGGGTGATTCCCCCTGTATCTTAGATAGATCCTGCAATTACAAACCCACAAAACTGCAGCTTAGAGACGGCTGCTAGGATACCTTCCTTTAACAGAGGCCGTAAGTAAAAAGCTGAGAAATGAACAGAGGCCCAGGTGGCTGGGAGCTGATGAAAATCAATCTACTCGATTCTATGGGACATTCAGCCAATGTGTAAGACGGATGGACCAGTTAATTATCTGTAATTCATTATGAATACGGTGTTTAAAGCTGAGTTGCTAAATGACAGCATTATCTAAGCAAAGAATTTTTCTCTCCCAGTCTCTGTTCTAAGAGCTCAAGATCTTAGTACACAGTGGGGGGATAAAGGTACCTGACATCAGCAGCCAATCAAGAGGCACTTGTCTGAGAACAAAGATGAATGAGACCAGGGGAGGGGCTGGCTCTGTTTCCAGAGTCCAGAGGCCAAGACCACCTCCAGGAGCAGCCTAGTCCAGGAGCAGCCTAGCCCTGGCACAGACTTGTGGTTCTATCAAGAAATTAAAACCTAGGGAGAGTGAATTAATTTTCTTATCTTCAACTCATCAGTCACAAGTTTGTTAAATATTAATGTATCAAGCTAAAATGATCGCTGGTTCTCCAAGAGGTACCTAGATTACATGACTCATCTAGAAATGGGCTGAACACACACACACACACACACACACACACACACACACACAGAGGCAGAGAAAGACATATTGACAGACCACTTGCTGTGCTATGACAGTAAGTATTTTATCCTTTCGTTCTTTTATTTTTTTCTTTCTGTTTTCCTTAGCACAAACTGGCCTTGAATTCTGTATTCTCCTGACTCCACCCGCCAAGATCATACATCACTATAGCCATGCCCTATTTTTCAAAATATTGTTTAAAAAAAAAAAAGGTATAGTAAATGTATACTACCTACAAAATTTGAATGACTAATTCATATATTTAAACTCCGTTGATGAAGAGACAACTCATTCTACAAAAGGGATTTTTTTTTTTTAGTCTTTAATTCAACACATCAGCTTAAGAAATGTTGTACTAGTGGTGGCCTGTAATTCGGTACTCAGAGCACTGAGACAGAAGAAACACCATAAGTTCTGTGCCAGCTGATAATTGTGAAACCCTGCCTCCAAAACCAGGAGAATACAATGTATAACAAGCCAAGCATCAGAGTACATGCTGTAACCCCAGTGCTGGGGCAGAAGGCAAGAGGATCAGTAGTTCAAAGTTATCCTCAACCAAACACCCACATTTCTTCTCCTTTTCTTAGCCATTGTGCTGTGTGTCTTTGCTTTCCTATCTCAGCACAGATTCCCACCATTTCAGAACGAATTACTTCCTGGCCAAGAGACAGAAGCAAAGTGGCCCCAACCTTCAATGGATTCAGGTTACAACTGATAAGCCCATGTACAGGATACTGGAGATTGCTTAGCAGTTAAAAGAACACGTGGGGCTCTGCAGAAGACCTGAGCTCAATTCCCAGCACCCATATCAAGTATATTGCAACCACCTATATTTCAGGTCCTAGCACCCCAATACACTCTTTTTCTCTCTGGAACCCAGTTGAATCACCTGGAGAAGAAAAATACCACGTAAGGGCAAGATGTAGCTGCTAGAGATTCCCACCGTCTGGATTTGCTGCTGGAGGAATTGAAGGGAAATGAAATTTAAGATGAAATTTAAGGCCTGTGATTCATGTGGTCAATTAGTTCAAAGAAAAAGTTGTTTGTGAGCTTAGAAGCCTGAGGCTGAGAACATAGTGGAACAGGCCCGGGCATGTCTGGGCAGGCCTGTTGTTAATACATTCCTGGGGCTGACTGGCCATAAAGATAAAGGAAGAATGCAGGAACTTGTCCGGGCTATCTTGGCTGAGTCATCAGCCACCTGGGCTGGCACCTCCTTCTGCCCATTGCCCTCCTGACATAGTTTGAAGTTATATGTAAACCAGATGTTCCACTGACCTAGATAAGCATCCGCCCCTCAGGACTCCTGACATCCTGATTTGCACGTACTATTCTGCCGATGTGTAATTGTTTTTGCTGATGTTCAAATGAGCCAATCGTGTGAAACCGCACCAATTCCCCCTAGCCCCCGACCCTCTCTCTATAAAAACCCCTAGCTTTCGAGCCTCGTGGTCGATTCCTCTGTCTCCTGCCTGAGATACTTATCGGCCCAGAGCTCTGCTATTAAACTACCTCGTGTGTTTGCATCAAGACGGTCTCTCAAGTTTCTTTGGGTGGGCCCTTTCCCTAGACTCGAGTGGGGGTCCCCGAAAGGGGGTCCTACAGAATCAGATTTAATAGGGCTTACAAGATAAGGTTTTAGTGGTTGCACCCACAGATTGAGTTACCTTTGTTTCTGAGCTAAGTTTGTGTGGTGTTTTTCTTCTCACGGAAACTCTACTGGGTTCCAAAGAGAAAGGTATGGCGGCCAAGCATATTGGTTCACCTGATGTGCACCACAAAGGCCATGGGGGCTTTGAAGCATGGGGCTGTTGTGGTAACGACTCGCCAGTGGGAACCAGTGAGCTGGGTGGAAAGATTTTGTAGCTGTGAGTCAGAGAGTCTCCACAAGATAAAACAGGTTGGCCATTGCCCGCCAGTGTATGGCTGGCCAGGCAACTGGGGCAGAGAGTTGCCGGCACAAGAGCAAGAACGTGCTGGTTCGTTTTTAAATATTTCCCACAACAGGTCTCCCATGACTTGCCTCAGAAAACGGATGCTCCAACTTCCTCTGCCTTCACTCTGTAGCCCCAAAGGGAGGTCTTTCTTCTCAGTGTCTGTCCTTCTTCTCTCCCGCCACACCCTCCATATGACTTGTTTGGGGTTTCTTTTCCTTTGGGGCCTGGCATCACCTGGTCTCCTCCTTCTTCATGTCCTCAGAAACCGGAAGTGAACCTAGAACATCACCAGACCCTCTCTCCCTATCCTCTGGGCCCAGAGCTGCAGCAGTGCTGTGCATGAGGAGATCCATCACCCATGGTTACCCATCCGTGGTGTCACACACAGTGTGAGACTGCTAGCACACCTCCCTGTATCCCTGACACTCAGCCCCCTGGAGGAAAGAACTCCATTGGGGCTAAGAGTGGAGCCCAGTGGCGGAGAGCTTGCTAAACAGGCACAAGGTGAAGCTCTGGGCTCAATCCCACCTACACACAGGAAAAGAGGAAAAAGACAGCTTTCTGTGGGCCTGCTGCTGTGACTGCGAAGCTAAACACTGAGGTCCACCCTAGTGACATGCCTGTGTCCTCTACAGTGTTTCCACGCCTGTGTCTCCTGCAATAGAAATTCTTTCTCCATTTTTGGCAGGTACGTGGCAGTGTTGAGACAGTGTCTCATGTACCCCAGGCTAGCCTCTAGTTGACTACACAGCTAAGATGTTGACACTGGGCTTCTAATCTTCCTGCCTCCATCCCTCAAGTACTGAGATGGTTGGTATGAGTGGTCTTTGCCTCTTGTGTGTGTGTTGGGGTGTGTCTTCTGTTTTTCTTTTTTGAGACAGCCTTACTCTGTACACCAGGCTGGCCTGCATGTTACTCTGTGGTCTGGGTATGCCTCAAACTCAGAGTGATCTTCCTACATCAGTCTTCCAGGTGCTGGGCTTACAGGTGTGAGCCACCATACCTGTTTCCCAACACTTTATTTATAAAGAATTTATTTATTTCATTTTATTTTTAGTGAAGGATAAAACCCTCAGGCTAACACAAGCGAGACAAGAGCTCTGTCAGTAAGCTATGTCTCAGAAACAATGAAAGATCTGTTGTTGTTGTTGCTGTTGTTGTTTTAGTTTTCTGAGACAGGAGTTCTCTGTGTAGGCCAGGCTGACCTCAGACCTTCCTCGGACTCCATACTTCTAGGATTATAGTCATATGTCATACCTGGCTCCCAATAAAATTTAGTATTTTTTTTTATCTGTGTATATATGTGTGTGTGCATATGTGTCTATGTCTGGGTATGTATAAATAAGTACATGTGTTTTGGAGTACAGGAGAGGTGGTTAGATCCTCTGGAACTGGAGTTGCAGACAGTTGCGCTACCTCTCATGGTTGCTGGGGATCAAATTAGGATCCCTGGAAAGATTAAGAACTCTTAACCTCTGAACCATCCCTCAGTCCCTGAGTTTTTAATGTTAATCCCCCAATATAGTGTGTTAACAATCTTAAATAGGGGCTAGAGAGATGGTTCAGTGGTTAAGAGCACTGACTGCTCTTCCAAAGGTGCTGAGTTCAAATCCCAGCAACCATATAGTGGCTTACAACCATTCATAACAAGATCTGATGCCCCCTTCTGGAGTGTCTGAAGACAGCTACAGCGCACTTATATGTAATAAATAAATAAATCTTAAAAAAAAAAAAAAAAGAAGAAGAAGAAAGAAAGGAAAAAAAAGAAAACAATCTAAATTAGAAGCAATACTAAAGCTGGGCAGTGGTTGCACATGCCTTTAATCCCAGCACTTGGGAGTTCGAGGCCAGCCTCGAACAGAGTGAGTTAGTGAGTCCCAGGACAGCCAGGGGTACACAAAGAAACCCTGTCTCAAAAAAAAGAAGAAGAAGAAGAAGAAGAA
>NC_034602.1:7464797-7466717 GCF_900095145.1 Mus pahari | reverse complement strand
AAAAAAAAAAAAAAAAAAATATATATATATATATATATATATATATATATATATAACACCCTAAAAAAACCTTTTGAGCTAGACTTCATGGTACATATCTATAATCTCAGCATTGGAGAGGCTAAAGACTGAGGCAGGAGGATTGCTGTAAATTTGAGGTCAGCCTAGGCTACATAGGGAGTTCTAGGTCACATAGACTACACAGTGAAACCTTGATTCAAACACAAACATACACACACACTCACACATGCACTCACACACAGTCACACACACTCACACGTGCACACACATACATACATGGAGAGACAGCTCAGCTCAGTGGGTAAGAGCACTTGGCTGTATAATACTAAGGAACAAAGCTTGGATCCCACTCATGCAACAGGTCAGCTGTCCTACATATGTGTGCCTATGACCCCAGCTCCAAGTGAGGGCAGAGATAGGAGAATCTCTGGGCCTTGCTGGCTCCTAGCCTAGCACAGACAATGTAAACCTGGGTTCAGGAAGACACTCTGCCTCAGAGGAATAGATAGAGCGATAGAGGACACTTGATACCCACTTTGGGCTTTTGCACCAGTTAGGAAGCATTCATGAATGCAAGGACAGATGCTTTTTAGGAAAGCTCACAAAAGATCTGGAAAGGCAGCTCCACAGGAAAAGCACTTGTTGCTGTGCAGAGGAACTGGGTTCAGTTCTAAGTACCCTCTGGTGACTCGCGGCCACCTGTAACTCCACTTCCAGGGCATCTGACGCCTCTTCTGACTTCTGTGGCCACCAGAGATACATGCTACAGAGACATGCATCCAGGGAAAACACTCATAAATACAAAATAAAATAAAATAAAATTATAAAATAAACCGAGCGTGGTTGCACATGCCTTTAATTCCAGCACTTGGGAGGCAGAGGCAGAGGCAGGCAGATTTCTGAGTTCAAGTCCACCCTGGTCTACAGAGTGAATTCCAGGACAGCCAGAGCTATACAGAGAAACCCTGTCTCGAAAAACCAAAAAAAAAAAAAAAAAAGAAACTCTAGATTAAAAGTTTTGTTTCCTTCCTTCCTTCCTTCCTTCCTTCCTTCCTTCCTCTCTCTCCTCCTTTTGTGTGTGTGTTTGAGATAGGGTATTTCAAAGTAGCCAGATTTGTCTCACACTAGCTAGCCAGGTTGACTTTGAACTCATGATCCCCTGTCTGACTCTCCTGAGTACCTGGGATTACAGGACAGTGACACCGGGCCCAGCTCTGAGTTTTTATAAAATGAAATGTGCTGGGTGGTGGTGGTAGCAGCACACACCTTTAATTAAAACATTCTGGAAGCAGAGGCAGGCAGACTCTGAGTTCGAGGCCAGTCTGGTCTACGGAGTGAGTTTCAGGACAGCCAGGGCTACTCAGAGAAACCCTGTCTCAAAACAAACAAACAAACAAACAAACAAAAAGCAATCAAGTCTATAAACCATGCTCTTCTTAGGCAGGAGAATAGACAGTTTGTACATCAGACAGACAGTGGTTTCTCATTCATCAGTAAAGGAATCAGGAAAAACATACAATGAACCAGGCAATTTAACAGAATTATTCTTCAAAGTGACTTGGAATAGCCTTTACTTTGTTAATTTGAGACAGAGTCTCACTGTGTAGCCTGTGTGTCTGAGCTCACAGTGACCAGGCTGGCCTTGCATGGTCAGTGATCCTCCTTGATATGTGGGAGAATTTTCCCAGGGAAACACAACACACATCCCAGAAACGAAGCCTACAGCAGACCAAAGTAATAATCACACCAAGTCCAGCTTGAGGAAACTGAGCTGTTACTGGGGTTACTGACAGGGTATGGTTGAGAGCATTCTTATAGGAGCAGGGAAGAAGAAGAAGAAGAAGAAGAAGAAGAAGAAGAAGAAGAAGAAGAAGAAGAAGAAGAAGAAGAAGAAGAAGG
>NC_034602.1:7463100-7464307 GCF_900095145.1 Mus pahari | reverse complement strand
CACGATTACGCACAGGGCACATAGTTACACACACACACACACACACACACACACACACACACACACACAGACACAGAAATTAAACATAAATCTTTTTTTAAAAAAAGCAGATACATCACCAAAGTCCACCCCAAAATAGTTGAGGATACAGCAGCCTTGGGCCTGGAGTGCCCTGCAGGCCTGGATGGTAGCTCTCTAGTCCCAGTGCTTGGCTCTCTGCTGCTCTACTGTTCAGTGCCTGCTCCCTAGATAGTTGTTTATTCCATCTATAGCTAGTGAAGAGCCTTGGAGAATCTTGCTAGTTTCCACCTTCCTAGACATAAGCCTTCCTCTCCTTCCTGTGTCACAACCTTTGTAGCCTTTGATTTTTTTCCAAACCTACTTTAATAAGGGTTCTTAAACACTTCAACCTCCCTTTTAGCCCACCACCCAGCAAAGGTCTTTTGGAAAAGAAGGGTAATAGGAAACAGAGTTGTGGACCCCTTATACAAACAGTTCTTTGGGGTGATTCCAATCTTTGCTGTCTGAAGTTCAATCCTTTAGCAAAACACCAACACGAATCATCAGCAGGTGCACTCCAGTCCACTCAGCAATCACCACTCACGAATCAGCAACTGCAGTTCCAGCCAGAGGAAACCTTGAGGCTCAGCAAACCGGCCTGTTCAGCAGAAGCACCAAAAGTCGCCAGAACATCAGGAGAAGTTCTTAGGTGAGTTACTCTCTATGAAGTCCTATCAAGAGAAGACCAGCAGTGTGATGCAAGGTGAACCAATGCAACAGCATCGTCAGTGAAGACTAGCAAGGCAGAGCAAGGTGAGCCAATGCCAGAGCCCCCTCCCACTGTCTGGGGGGTCACAGTTACATTCTTTCTAAACATCCCATGTCTGCTTCAGCAAAACAACTCTCTCGTTTGTCTGCTGCAATATGCTAAACATCCTTTCACCTGTCTGCCCCAGCAAACGTCATATGACACAACTGAGTTTCCAAAGAAACCAGAAATTTCCACTTCAAACCTTCTTTTATTTATTTATTTATTTATTTATTTATTTTGTTTTTTTATAGTTTAATGTATTTTAATAACAAACTTACAGGAACAGCACAGAAGACAGACAACATTAAAAACATGTACTTGTATGTAGGACAACTCAGTTAGAAAAGTATAGTGAATGGATGGAATCTACTGTGTGATAAAAATGCTACAAACACC
>NC_034602.1:7461546-7462755 GCF_900095145.1 Mus pahari | reverse complement strand
TTTTTTGAGAATGAAATGTTTCCCCTCATAGTGGACTCTTAAGCACGTTCTCCGCGTATGCGGGGTACTAGCTGGATATCTTTTGGCATAATTGTTACATATTTTGGTTTTTTGAGACAGGGTTTCTCTGTATAGCCCTGGCTGTCCTGGAACTCACTCTGTAGACCAGGCTGGTCTCGAACTCAGAAATCTGCCTGCTTCTGCTTCTCAAGTGCTGGGATTAAAGGCGTGTGCCACCACTGCCCGGCCCTTCTTTTATTTTTTTTTTAGATGATTTATTTATTTATCTATTTATCTGTTTGCATATGAGTTTGTGTAAGTGTATGTGCACATGTGTATACAGGTCCAGACACCTGAAGGCATCAGGTATCTTGTCTATCATTCTCAGCTTATTCCTTTTTTTAATTATTATTTTATTTTCATACATATGGAATGCTTTTTCTTTATGTGTATCTGTTTACTGTGTCTGTGCCTGATTACTGCAAAAGCCAGAGGAAGGCAACAGACTCCCTAGACCTGGAGTTACAGGTGTTTGTGAACTACCTTGTAGGTGTTGAGATTCAAACCTAAGTCCTTTTGGAAAACAGCCAGTGCTCTTAACCACAGGGCCATCTCTCCTGCCTCTTGGCAGAGTTTCTGCCTGAACCTATAGCTCGTGTTCTCTAGGCTAGGCTGGAAGCCAGCCACCCTCAGATATCTTCTAGCACCAGTTCCACTCACACCTGGGTACATACTGAATATACAGCTTTTTATATGGCTGTTGGAATCAGAACTCCAGTCCTCCTGGTTGTGAAGCAAGCACTCCTAACTGCTGAGTCAACGCTCTACCCTCAACTCCCAACTTAATTCTTTTTTTTTTTTTAAACCTTCATTTCGAAGTTTATGTCGTAGCACTTTTTTTTCAATATCATGTAACTTACTGATCAGGACTGTAGTAACACTTGGCCTATGTGTAAGTGTGTATGTATGCACATATATATGTGTGCTCATGGAGGCCAGAAACCATGAGTCACCTGATGTGAACACAGGGAACAAAACTCTGGTCCTCTGAGACAGGATCTCACCAAGAGACTCTGGCAGGCCTGGAACTTGCTATAGACCAGACTGGCCTTAGACTCATAGAGATCCACCTGCCTCTGCCTCCCAAATGCTGGATTGAAAGTATCTGTCGAGCTGGGCGTGGTGACGCACACCTTTAATCCCAGCACT
>NC_034602.1:7459765-7460766 GCF_900095145.1 Mus pahari | reverse complement strand
GGCAGGCGGATTTCTGAGTTCGAGGCCAGCCTGGTCTACAAAGTGAGTTCCAGGACAGCCAAGGATATACAGAGAAACCCTGTCTCGAAAAACCAAAAGAAAAAAAAAAGATAAAAAAAGTAAAGTAATAAACTACTATGACTAGTTGCTTTATTTTACAAAGTATACCAACGACTCAGAAATGTGTTGTAGTTAGGCATGGTAGCACACACCTGTAAACCCAGTTCTCTCTGTAGGTGAAGGCAGAAGGCTCTCCAGTTCCATGCCAGCCTCAGCTACAGCGTAAGACCCAGTCTCAAAACAAACAAGCCCCAATAAGTAGATCCCTTCGCTCTGCTTAAATGCCAGTATTTATTCTTAGATGGAACGGTCCTTGGGAACTACAGAAATGTTCTTTTTGGAGAAATGAAAGTTTAAAAACAGTGTGCAACAGTGTGTGTTGTGAACTAACGGGCTGAGCAGGGAAAACCCAGGCCCAGAGCGGAGGGGGAAGGCTAGGGTGGCTAACCAGTGGAGGCAGAGGCGGGAGTGAACAAAGAAAGGAAACCCAGAACAATAGTGCCCCTCCACCTCTGCTCCCGGGAGGGGCGGCTGCCTCATGGGTGGGATTGGCTCAAAACAGTGCATGGGGATTAGAAATTACCTCGCAGAGGCTTTTAAATATTTTCTGTGAATACTAAATGTGGCTGGGGGAAGAGAAGCGGCTCCAGGACCAGGCGCTTCTTCAGGCCCCACTTTCAAACTTCACTGCCGCGAGATGGGGTCGCTGAGGACAACAGCACCTCAATTAGTCTCTTTCTTTGTTTTTATTTAGTTTTTTTTTTTTTCTGTTTTCTTTTCTTTTTTACTTAGAATCTCACATAGCCCAGGCAAGGCTGAAACCTGCTGTACCTGAGGATTCCTGAGTTTCCTGACTTCTTCCCAAGCACTGAGATTCCAGACAGTGTGCCGCCACACTCCCATGTTTGCTTGACAATTTCTTTTCTTTTTTTTTTTTTTTT
>NC_034602.1:7456265-7459665 GCF_900095145.1 Mus pahari | reverse complement strand
GCCTCCCAAGTGCTGGGATTAAAGGCGTGTGCCACCACGCCCGGATAGTAGTGATTTGAGACAGGGTTTCTCTGTGTAGCCCTGGCTGTCCTGGAACTCACTCACTCTGTAGACCAGGCTGGCCTCGAACTCAGAAATCCGACTGCCTCTGCCTCCCGAGTGCTGGGATTAAAGGCGTGCGCCACCATGCCCAGCTGCTTGACAATTTCTATAGCGATCAAATTTATCAGTGATGTCATAACATCTTTTCATAGAAAAAACTGCTCTTAAACCTGCTCAGTGGTTAAGAGCACTGACTAGAGGTCCTGAGTTCAATTCCCAGCAACCACATGGTGACTCACAAGCATCTGTATTGGGATCCGATGCCCTCTTCTGGTGTGTCTGCATTCCCTCTGCACTCCCAGTACTTGGCAGGCAACAGGAGGAAGGTTTCTGCAACATTCAGGCTGGCCAGAGCTGCAGAGCAAGATCCTGTCTAGCCTCACACTTTCTGTATAGTTAAAGATGACCTTGAACTTCTCATCTACCTGTTTCCCCCAAGTGCCAGGGTTATAGGTGTAGGTGACCAGCTAGAAATTTGCTGTTGCTCGGTTCGGTATACAAGCCTGTAATTCTGGCATTTGGGAGGCTTAAGCCTGATCTACAAGGCCCCATAATGAGATTCCATCCCAAAACCAAAGCAATTACAATTCAGGACTGGAGAGACAACTCCATTAAAGTGCTATTCATGCACACAGGAGGGTTAGTTTGGATCTCAGAACACATACAAACACCAGTAATTCCAGCACTGAAGGCAGAAATAGGGAACACCCCCCCCCCATGAAAAAGAAAAAAGAAAAAAGGAAAAAAAAAAAAAAGCTGGTTAATGAGCTCTGGGTTCACTTGAGAGACCCTGACTTAATGAATGAGGATGAGGAGGAGAGCTACTGAGGACACCTGACACCTACCCTGGGCCTTCACAGGCTTACCCATCCATGTGCACACACCAAGGGAGATACAAATGCATGTAAGTGTTTGCACCACACACATACACAGGGAAAAAGGAGTGCTCTGGGTTGTTTGGATTGTTGTTATCTCCATCTGAAAAGCGCGTTTTACCTCGCCTAAGTCAGAGTCGGGATTTCTCTAAGGGGCACCTCATTTAACAGGAAGGCCCCCATCTGGGGCTGCTTGCTGATCTCTCACCTGATTTTATCATGATGTTCGTCTCATCTCATTGCAAAGGGGAGGTGTGAACTGACAGTTCTGGTCCCAAGCGCTCAGAAGCTATTATTTAATCTCCTTCAGTTAATGCATGGCTGACAATATGTCACATGCTCAGGAGAAAGTAGCAAATTGGATCCACTGTATGGATCACTCTGGAAAGAAAGAAATTAATTAAAATAAATTGGATCACACTTAGTTATATTTCAGGCTGAATTATTTATTTACTCTAGTTTGTTTTCCTGAAGCCAGTAGAACAGGATCCTCCTGATGGACAGAGGGAATTCATTTGCGCTGGGTTCCGTTTGACATAGAGGAGCCACTTCAGAGTCTTTACTCATCCCACAATCATTTTGCTCTATGTACACTATCAAAGCAAACTAGTCTTTTCACCTCAGGCCCTACCAGTGTTCACACACACACACACACACAGTGTCTATCGTCATTGAGTAACCAACACGTCTCAAAGTTTCAAATGCCTATGAGTCTCCTGGGGATCACTTAACATACAAAATGCATGCTAGAGACATGCTCAGCAGTAAAGAGCACATACTACTCTTGCAGAGGACCTGAGTTTGGATCCCATCGCCCACATCAGTTGGGTCACATCTCTAGTTCCATGGGAATCGTATGGCCTCTGAAGGCATCTGCACTCAAGCGCACATACCTACACACAGACACACACACATAATCTTAAACATAAAATATTTAAGTAAATCATAATAGAATACAGAATGTCCTTTCTCCCTCCATCCTCTGTGATCCAGATATTGAGACTGAAAGACACAAGTTTCTGACCTGGATCTTGACATGGAAATCTTGAGGTATAGTATAACTAAGAAAAGCTTAGGGGGCTGGTAAGACGGCTCAGCGGGTAAGAGCACCCAACTGCTCTTCCAAAGGTGCAGAGTTCAAATCCCAGCAACCACATGGTGGTTCACAACCATCCTTAACAAGATCTGTCACCCTCTTCTGGAGTGTCTGAAGACAGCTACAGTGTACTTACATAAATAAATAAATCTTTAAAAAAAAAAAAAAAAAAAAGCTTAGGCCCAGGCAAGGTAGTAGGCGCCTTTAATCGCAGGAGACTGAGGCAAGGAGATCTCTGAGTTCAAGGTCAGCCTGTGACAAAGCAAGTCCCAGATCCAGGTATGGTGGTACAAACTTTCTTCTGGAGGCCAAAATTGGAAGAAGGAAGATTCACTCTTCTTCGACTGCCTGTACTTACTTGCCAGCACATCTGTTGGAACCTACTTCTACGGAAGATCAGTTTAAACAACTAGCCTCATTGGACCGAGCAACTGCTAGATTCTTGGACTTCCCATTCACAGCTGCCCATTGTTGGGTCAGTTGGACTACAGACTGTAAATCATCACAATAAATTTCCTTACTATAGAGAGCCATCCCATGAGTCCCTTAACTCCAGAGAACCCTGACTGATGAAGGTGTCACCCACACTGACCTGGGCCCTCCCACAGCAACCATCAGTTAAGACAATGTCTCACAGACAAGGCCACAGGCCAATCTGGACCAGGCAATTCTGAAGCTGAGCGTCCCTCTTCCCAGATGACCTGCGGTTGTGTCAAGTTGACGATAAAATCTAATCAGCACACAAGTATATTTATTTTTCTTTAAATAAATGAACAGGGGCCTGGAAACATTTCAGAGGTAGAGTATCTCCTGGTGTGAAACCCTGATTTCAATTCATCCTTAATATCAGATATTTAAATATTTATATATACATTTATATATACATCACCCATATACATATTCATATATAGAGAGCACTTTATACAGGAGCTAAGATTTACTAATATAGATAAATCACTTTCTCAAAAAAGTACACAAAGCAGTAGATTGTGAGGATTAGGAGATAATCTAGTTGAAATCTTTTGGCTGTATGCCTAGTTCTTACAAAATGCTTAGTTCAAAACATAGAACAACGCAAAGCAAAATATTTGAAGAGAAATTTCATAAATTGAAAATCTTTAATGGTTGAAAAAACATGAGAAGATGTGCCTCATTAGTAAACAGAAAATGCAAATGAACAGCACTGGGTGCTGACTCGGCCAGATTCGGCTCAACCCTAACATCCAGGAGAAAGAGGCAGGCAGGTCGCACACCTTCATTTAGTTCCAGAGCTCTGGAGGCAGAGGCAGGCAGGTCGCACACCTTCATTTAGTTCCAGAGCTCTGGA
>NC_034602.1:7453123-7456005 GCF_900095145.1 Mus pahari | reverse complement strand
TTTAGTTCCAGAGCTCTGGAGGCAGAGGCAGGCAGGTCGCACACCTTCATTTAGTTCCAGAACTCTGGAGGCAGAGGCAGGCAGATTTCTGAGTCTGAGTTCAGCCTGGTCTACAGAGCAAGTTCCAGAGCAGCCAGGGCTACACAGATAACCTGTGTCTCCAAAAACAAACAAACAAACAAACAAACAAACAAACAAACAAACAAATGAGGCAAGAAGATCAAGAGTTCAAAGCCAGGAGAGCTACAGGATACTTACTTCAAAAACAGAACCTAACAGTTGGGCATTCTGACTCAGAGTATGAGAAGGAGACCTGAAGGTCTGAGACAAGTCAGGACTTCATAGCAAGACCATTCCAAAAACCAAAGCCCAGTGCAGTAATACAAATCTGTAATCCCAGCAACTGGGATTGAGAGATGGGAGGATCAGAAATTCAAGGTGAGCCTTGTGTATGTAATGAGTTCAAGGTCAACCTGAGATACAATATCTGTGTCTCAAAAAAACAAAAACAAAAACAAAAACAAAATGGGGAAGAGGCATAGCAGCTCCCATCTTTCTTTAATCCCAGGAATCCAGATCTCTGTGAGTTCAAAATCAGCCAGATCTACAAGAATGAAAGTTCCAGGCCAGCCTGCTTTCTGTAGTGAGATTCAGGTCTGTCTGGCTGCATTGAGATCCTGTCTCAAAACAACAACCAAAAACAACAACAACAACAACAAAAAGCCAACAAGATAACCCAGACGGTAAAGGCTCTTGAAGCAACCCAAACAGACCCTACAAGATAAAGGCAAGAGAACGCTCAAAAGTTGATCTCTGACGCTCCACACGTGCTGTGTGACACACTGACACATTCACCCCAAATGTTAAAAAAGGAGTGGAGAGAGAAGGAGAGAGAGAGAGAGGAGAGAGAGGGGTGGGGGAGAGAGAGATCGATCCTCAGCATAGGAGGGGAACAGAGAACAGCTTTAATAGGTGAAAGGAAGGGTGTTATTTTAGAAGCAGGAAATTGGGGGAGTTTCTTTTAAAGATGTCTACTTCCGCTGAAGGCTGAAGTTGGAGTGAGGTCATTCCTGGAGGTAGAAGCTGGAGGGTTTGCGGTGTTCCAAAAGAGTTCCTCGTGTGGCTCCTGGGAATCGGGTGCTCTCTCTCACAGCCCAGGCCTCTTGCCAGTGGCACTACAGAAGGGAACAGCACCAGCAGCCAGTCAAAAGGCTGAGCCGAGGGCACAGGCTAGAGAAGGGACCCGTGAGGGGGGAGGAGATCAGGGCAGGGTCAAAGTTGTAAGTGTATTCTGTATTCTATGAACCCTCAAGTTCTGTTCACAGAGTCCCGTGGTTAATACTTGTTATTTTTATGTCCTCTCTCACTACGTATACATAAATATAGTTATAAAATACAAATGTCTCTGTTCATTTCCAGTGAATAGACCATTTCCATTAAAAACCAAGAAAATGTTTAAAGATATTTCTTCTGGAGGCAGTAATCCCAGCACTCAGGAAGCAGAGACAGGCAGATCTCTGAGTTCAAGGCCAGCCTGGTCTACAGAGTGAGTTCCAGGACAGCCAGGGCTACACAGAGAAACCCTGTCTCAAAAACAACAACAAAAAGGTTTTCTTCCTGGGTGTGACGGCACACACTTATAACCCCAGCACTTAGGAATAAGAAGATCAAGAGCTCACCCATGGGTAGGCTGGCCAGAACTCTGCGAGACTAAAACAAACAACAGTAACAAAGAGCCAGGGAAATTTCAGCACCGAAGACAAATGGGGAGATATGTAAAGGCAGGGGTGGGGGAAGGGCGATGAAATGGTGTCCTCTGGGAGAGACACAACCGTCCAGTCACAGCTTACAGAACTAGGCGTCTTCACCAGCTCGCCACAAGAACAGGCCCATCAACAGTCAGGTGTGGTAGAGGAGAGGCTCAGAAGCCTGGCACCTCTGTGCTGAGCTAGGTACAGATTCTGCAAGTCATTGCCTGCTGCTGTGGACGCAGTGGGGGGTCCGCCAGGCTCCAGCGATCAAATATAGGTCTCTAATTCAACTAAATAGGTTCCAACAAAACCAAAGTCATGACTCTGGGAAAGGGGCTGTTGGTGGTAAAGGTTCAAAGGGAGGGGAAGAGAAGGGGAAAGAAAAGAATATGGGGGGTGGGTCAGCAATCAGAATGCATTACACAAGGCTTTGAATACCGGTAAGAGATCACCAAAGGAATGCATATGTGCTTCCACGTGCAGTGGCGTCCATCTGGAGTTCCAGCCCTTGGAAGGATGGGGGGAAAAAGATTGAAGTGGGAGACCTTAAGGAAGAACAGAAAAAGAGGCTGCAGAGAGAGTTCACTGCTAAGAGCACTTGCTGTTCTTGCAGAGGACCTGGGACAGACAGACAGATAAACACACACACAAACACACTTTATATTTAAAAAAAAAAAAAAAAAGTGACTGGAGGCTGAGACACAGGTTGACAATTGAGCATTTGTCCTTCAAGGCCCCAGTTTGGGGTGGTGGCACATACCTTTAATCCTAGCACTCACAGGCAGAAGCAGGGGCCAAGACACCTATCTAGGGTCTTCATCTTAATGGTTAGGTGTATAAAACTTGATCCAAGGGTGGAGAGATGGCTCAGAGATTAAGAGCACTGACTGCTCTTCTGGAGGTCCTGAGTTCAATTCCCAGCAACCACATGGTGCCTCAAAACCATCTGTAATGAGATCTGATGCCCTCTTCTGGAGCGTCTGAAAGACAGCTATAGAACTCATATACATAAAATAAATAAATCTTAAAAAACAACAACAACAAGCCGGGCCTGGTGGCGCAGGCCTTTAATCCCAGCACTCGGGAGGCAGAGGCAGGCGGATTTCTGAGTTCGAGGCTAGCCTGGTCTAC
>NC_034602.1:7448491-7451853 GCF_900095145.1 Mus pahari | reverse complement strand
GTCCTGGAACTCACTTTGTAGACCAGGCTGGCCTCGAACTCAGAAATCTGCCTGCCTCTGCCTCCCAAGTGCTGGGATTAAAGGTGTGCGCCACCACACCCAGCGAGCACGATTTCTTAATCCGCAGAGAAAAGTGGCTGTGGCCTTTAATTAGAACTGTAAAAGACACTGCTGTAGAGTGGAAAAAGCAAGGAAGAAAACAAGCAATTAAGACACTCTGGTGGGTCTTTAATCCCAACACTCGGAAGCCAGAGACAAGCCGTTCTCTGAGTGTGAGGCCAGCCTGAGCTACAGAGTGAGCTGCAGGGCCACACAGAGAGACCCTGTCTTGGAAAGCAGGACAAGAACAAGACACTCTGGTGACTGAACATAACTAGGGGCAGAAGCAATGAACACAAGGGGAGGCCACGCCAAGTCAGCCTGACAGACAGGCAGACACCAATGGGCGCTGATATTTAAATGGCTCCTTAGGGATGAGACAGGACTGGCAAGTACCTCAGTGGCACAGTACCTGCCCAACAGGCATGAGACCCTTGAGTCAATCCTCAGTGTTCCCTTGAAGACAGCGGGAGGAGTGGGAGGGGCCTTCTGAGGGAGTGAGCAGCATCTTCCTGTGCACACCATCCTGTCTGTGTTCAAGGGGCTAGAGCTGTAACAGTAAACCAGACAGGGAAGTCGAGGCGGGGAGAAGTAAAGTCTAAGAAAACTGTGAAACAAGAAGCCTGAGGAGTCCCCGAGGGCGTGACACAGGAGGAACCTCAGAAGGAGGCCCAGCAAGGGCAAAGACCTGGCTTGGCTGCAAGTCTAGAAACGTGGGTGGGTGGAGATCCGGTCAGCCGGAGCTCAGAGCTCAGAGCTGTCTGGGACGATACCTTGGAGAACCTGGCATGTATCCCAAGCGACTCTCGGGGATCATCAAGGAAATAACTGTGGAGTCAAAGGAAAATTTTCAGAAGTGAGTTGGAAGACATACACATGGGGTGGGGGTGTCTTTAGGCCTTCTAAGCAAGCTCTTTACCGACTGAGCCGTATCCCTAGTATCCCTAGCCGCCTGCCGTGCTCTTCCCACGGATTTCTCTTCTTCCTTCCTTCCTTCCTTCCTTCTTTATTTTCTTTTTCCTTTTTCTTTCTTTCTTTCTTTTTTTTACAAACTAGCCACTGAACTAGTCTTGATTATAAATAGTTAACACCCCTGTTTCTGTAGCCAGATCACCTTGGTTTAAGACTAGTCACTTCCTAGGTCTTTGCAGGACTTGAACCTGCCACTTAACATTGTGCCCCAGTTGAGTTGCATCTGCCTCATAGGAATGACATGAGAAGTAATTAAATGGGTGTACATACAGGTGCATTTTGAAGGCAAACGTTGTGCCGCACACTGCAACCCTGGCACTTGGGAGGTAGAGGCAGGAGAATCAGATCAGGGTTGGGGAGAGGACTCCATTAATAGAGTGGTCGTCAACAACCATGAAGGCTTGCCTTCTAATACCAGTACTTACATGAACAAGAAAAAGCCGGTGCTGTGCATGATGGTGCATGCCTTTAATCTCAGCACTTAGGAGGCAGAGATAGGCAGGTCTCTGTGAGTTCTGGGCCAGTCTGGCCTATGTAGTGTACTGAGCCAGCCAGCAGTACTTATTGAGACATATCTCCAAAAGTTGGAAGTATATATGTCAACACTCTTTCAGGGTCAGCAAAAGAGCATTCGAGGAAATAATGTGGAGAACCAGACAGACACACAGACACATAGACAGACACCGACACACGGTGGAGAGCAATAGAGAAATGAGGCTGCTATCAACCTCCATCTTCTAGGGTTGCCTACAAACACACACACACTAAACCAAAAACAAACAGAAGAGATGTACAAGGTCACCTTGGTTTCCTAACAAGTTTAAGTTCAGCCTGAGTCCAGCAGATTCTGTATCAGACAAAGAGCCAGGCATGGTGATGCGTCCCTGGGATCTCAGGACTTCGGAGGCAGAAGCAGGAGAGTCGGTAAAAGTCCCAGGCCAGTTTTGTGTTCCTTTCAGGTTCTCAGTAGTTAGGAGTGCTTCCTACTCTTGTGGAGGACAAGTTCGAGCCCAAATACCAATACCGGGAGGCTTGCAACTCCCTGTGACTCCAGCTCTATGAACATTTGAAGCCTCTGGCCTCCTTGAGCACAGAACTCGAGTGTACATACCCATACACAGACCTGCACATGCAGAATTAAAACAAACAAACAAACAAGCTGAGCTGAGTGACACCCAGCACTTAGGAGGCAGAGGCAGGAGGGTCTCTGTGAGTTCAAGGCATCCGAGTCTATATAGTGAGTTCCAGGACAGCCAGGACTACATGGTGAGACCCTGTTTCAATAATAGTAATAATCAATAATAATAGCTCAATGAGAGGAAAACAGACTAAGGCTATGCATTCAGGAAAAAGAAAATAAAACCTCTTAAACTGAGGGCAAAATGCTAAACTTCCCTTACATGAGAAAAATGTGGTGGTGCCATTTTTAAAAAAGATTTATCTATTTATTATATGTAAGTACACTATAGCTGTCTTCAGACACTCCAGAGGAGGGCATCAGATCCCATTACAGGTGGTTGTGAGCCACCATGTGGTTGCTGGGATTTGAACTCAGGACCTCTGGAAGAGCAGTCAGTACTCTTAACCACTGAGCTACCTCTCCAGCCCCAGTGCCATTTTTTTTATCCTTCAGATTGGCAAGTGACCAGAAGTTTATTAACACCACTCAGCAGCCTGGGAAACAGGGTTAGCACTCACCTAACGCTGATGGAAGTGTAAACTGATTTAATCCCTATAAAGGCCAGTTTGGCAATACCTGTCAAAATTACAAATGCATCAACTGTTTGACCCAACAACACCCTGCTAGGAATTTGCTCCTTAGATGTGTTTGCACACATACTAATTGGTCTGTGAATGAGGAGATTCATCACAGCCTAGTTTGAAAAAGCAAGAACCCGGAATTAATCCAAAGGTTTTTTTAAAGTAGCAACTGGTAAACAAATGCTAGTTTATCCATTAGATGGAATACTATACCACCAAGAAAAAGCAATGTGCTGTAGAAGAGGGGAAGGGTATCTAAGACACTGCATGATGAAACTCTTGTAATCCTAGCACTTAGAAATCTGAGGCAGCCGGGCGTGGTGGCGCACGCCTTTAATCCCAGCACTCGGGAGGCAGAGGCAGGTGGATTTCTGAGTTCGAGGCCAGCTTGGTCTACCAAGTGAGTTCCAGGACAGCCAGGGCTATACAGAAAAACTCTGGGGGCTGGTGAGATGGCTCAGTGGGTAAGAGCACCCGACTGCTCTTCCGAAGGTCCGGAGTTCAAATCCCAGCAACCACATGGTGGCTCA
>NC_034602.1:7441738-7448335 GCF_900095145.1 Mus pahari | reverse complement strand
AAAATGCAACATTTCAAAGACTCCTGCTTTAAAAAAAAAAAAAAAAAAAAAAAAAACCCTCTGTTTTAACCCCAAAAAAAAAAAAAAAAAAAAAAGAAAAGAAAAGAAATCTGAGGCAAAGAAGTGACACTGTCCAGGTTAGCCTGGGAAACAAGGTTCAAAGCCAGCTTATGATATAGAGAAGGACCTTCTTTCAAAACTCAGACCAGCGGGCAGGTGTGATACCTCAGTGGGGAATGACCCCCTAAACCTAAAACCCTGAATTCAAACTCTGGGACCCACCTGGTAGAAGGAAAAACCCAATTCCCCAAAGCCACCCTCTGACCTTTATTGACGAGCATATGCACTCGTGCAGGCAGGCGTGCACTTAGGAATAATAAAATGCATAAATAAAAACCAGACTAAAACAAAGATCTTCAGGATACCTCTGTAAGCCTGGAAGGGAAACACGCAAGGGAAGTCCTAACTCTAGTATGCAGAGGCTGAGGCAGGGAGATTGCCATCAGTTCTAGCCTACCCTGGGCTACATACCAGTAACAAGCATCAAGTTAGTCGGGGCTATATCCTAAAACCAGTCTCAATAAATATATACAGAATCACCAACTAAATAAACAAACAAGGTTCAGAAGAATGCATGTAGTACATTACTTTTTTTTGAAGGGAAAAAAGGCCAAAATAATACCTAACACCACTTGTACGTTCACAGGGCAGTTCTGGAATGATAATTCTTATATTACAAGGCCATACAGCAGGCCTACTTTTTAATCTGTGTCCAAACTAACAGGCAGGTAAGAATGGAACAGGTTTTGATTTTGTTTTGTTTTAAGGGTTGGGTTTCTTTTTGTTGTTGCTGTTCTGGTTGGTTGTTTTGTTTTGTTTTGTTTTTTGTTTTTTGAGAGAGGTCTCACTTGTGTATTCCTGACTGACTTGGAACTTACTATATAGACCAGGCTGGCCTTGAATTCAGAGAGATCCATCTACCTCTGCCTCCTAAGTGTTTGGATTAAAGGTGTGCGCTGCTAAGACCAGCCCTTGGTGTTAGTTTTCTTGCCAGTGTTGCTTTGTAGACCACCTTTATCTGGAACTTGCTATATAGCCAAGGCCAGTCTTGGCTCCACCTGGTCCTTATGGCTCCACTTCTCAATTAGAATAAAAACTGTTTTTAAGTACTTAACCCATGAAAATGCATGGTCTAAGAAAAAACAAAAANAAAANAAAAAAAAAAAAAAGAGGAAAAAAAAAGAAAATGCATGGTCTAATCAAAGTAAAAATGTGGCAAAAATATGTTTACATGGGTTACTGGGGCCTAATGAGGTAATTATGCACATATCCACAGGGACTTGTTTGACTGGTGCTGGTGTATGTGTATGCGTCGTTATGTTCTGTTTTGGACCCAGATGGCCTTGATACACTGGATGAAAATTGGTCATGGCTTTTTTTTTTTTTTTTTTTTTTGGTTTTTTCGAGACAGGGTTTCTCTGTATAGCCCTGGCTGTCCTGGAACTCACTTGATAGACCAGGCTGGCCTCGAACTCAAAAATCCGCCTGCCTCTGCCTCCCGAGTGCTGGGATTAAAGGCGTGCGCCACTGGTCATGGCTTTGATTGTTTATTGTTTATGTATAGATATATGTATGTGTGTGCATGTGTGTGTATGTGTGTATATATATGTAGGTATGCATGTGTATGTGTATGTGTACATGTGTGTGTATGTATATATGTATGTGTGTGTATGTGTATGTGTGCGTGTGTTTTGCCTGAATGTATGCATTGCATCACATACACGTCTAGTGCCCACGTAGGTCAGAAAAAAGTATCAGATGCCCTGACATTGGAGTTACAGATAGTTGTGAGCCACCAGATGGGTGGTGTGAAACCCAGGTCCTCTGCAGGAAAAGAAAGTGCTCTTCATTGCAGGGCTATCTCCCAGATCCTTTGGGCTCCTTTACAGAAGGCCAACCAAAGCAGTGGTCACAAGAATTGACTAAGATGGTATGTGAAGGATTCAGATGAGGCCTGGCCTAGGGTAAGTAGAAACATTCTTTGTTGGGGGAGGAAGGGGAATTGGCCCTTGTGCATCTCTCTTCCCAAAACAAGGGCTACCTGCTTCCAAGCCCCTGTCTTGCTTACCTCTGCTTCTCCAGGGGGTGCAATCATCCTTTCATCTATTTACGAGATGCCACAAATAGCTTTACCAAAACAGTAAGCAAGTATGTAGGTCTGGCAGAGGCACAAAGAGCAGAAAGTGAGGAACACTAGACTAAAGTAAGACTTTGGCCAAACTCATGAGATTTCTTGGTCCATCATCCTCAGGAGCCACATGGTGGAAAGAGAGAACCAGTTTTCTCAAGTTGTCCTCTGACCTCTAAGGCATATTCCTCCATGGCACGTGCGCGCGCACACACACACACACACACACACACACACACACACACACACGGGGAAATAACTACATTTATTTTTAACTACATTTATTTTAATTCTCTTGCATGATATAACCCACGTTGTCCTTACTCATTCCTTACTGGACACCTAGCTTAGTACCATAGCTAAGCTACTGTGAATGATCCTGGAGCTCTGATGATCCTTCTGCTTAAAGCTGCTAACTATTGGGATTTCAGACATGATCTACTATGTCGTTATGTTATCTCTCTTTACATTGTGGGAACAATTAAGTAAAGGTTGAAATACAATTCAAGGCCTTCATTATAAATTAAGTGTATTGCCGGGTGTGGTGGCGCAGGCCTTTAATCCCAGTACTCGGGAGGCAGACGCAGGCAGATTTCTGATTTCTGAGGCCAGCCTGGTCTACAGAGTGAGTTCCAGGACAGCCAGGGCTATACAGAGAAACCCTGTCTCAAAAACAAACAAACAAACAAACAACCCACCCCACAAAAACAAACAAACAAAACCTAAACTAAGTGTACTTGTATGATAATTGTTAAGATTATTGCTGATTTTCATTAATGGGTTATCAATAAATTATAATGGCTTCCTCTCATAAGTGATACATTTCCTTGCTTTGTAACTTCAGGAATCCACAATTTAATAATTTATAAGGTACAAAATTCCTAGAGCAAGTGCAATGACAGGCCTATAATCCTAGCAAGAGGACTGGAAGTCCAAGGTCATCTTGACAAGGTTTCTCTGTGTAGCCCAGACGGTTAGCACCAGGATACTCCTAACCATGTGACTCTTGGCCTGCGTTGCCAGGACAACGACCTTCTATCCCACAATGCACTTGGCTCAGTTCCTGCCCTCACTGGTGTGACGTCATTTTCTGTATAAAATAGGAAGCCATCTTCTCCTCGCTCTCTTCGCCCTCTTCTCTTCGCCTTCTCTACCCTTCCACTTGCTTCGCTGCTCCACCCCCCATTCCCGCATAATAAACCTCTCCCACGTGGATCACCTTGACCTGGTCTGCTGCTTGGTTTATCCCGCCCAAAATATAAAACTGGCTGTCCTGGAACTCACTCTGTAGACCAGGCTGGCCTCAGACTCAGAAATCCGCCTGCCCCTTCAAGGTCATCTTTGTTCACACAGTGAGTAGCCTAGTGGGGTTAAATGAGATCTTATCATGAGCACCAAAACGATATGACCAAACTTGGAGTCACAATCTATACCTCAAATCCAGAGAGAGAGATTCTATGAGGAGCCACCACGAACTGGGTGGCATTTTACTATTAATTTGTCTGTTTTGACTGCCTTTTCAGGGATGGATGGTGGAACTACTTAGCTTCTTGGGGTTATAGAATGTGACTCCATTTCAGTGACACCACAAAAAAAAAAAAAAATTGTTCCTTGGTGTTAATTTAAAAAGTTGTCTAATCGCTGGGCAGTGGTGGGGAGGCACTGGGGAGGCAGAGGCAGGCAGATTTTTGAGTTCAAGGCCAGCCTGGTCTACAGAGTGAGGTCCAGAACAGCCAGGACTATACCGAGCAACCCTGTCTCAAAAAACAAAACAAACCGGGCGTGGTGGTGCATGCCTTTAATCCCAGCACTTGGGAGGCAAAGGCAGGCGGATTTCTGAGTTCGAGGCCAGCCTGGTCTACAGAGTGAGTTCCAGGACAGCCAGTACTACACAGAGAAACCCTGTCTCGAAAAAAAACAAACAAAAGAAAGAAAGAAAAGAAAAACAAAAATAGGGCTGGTGAGATGGCTCAGCGGGTAAGAGCACCTGACTGATCTTCCGAAGGTCCTGAGTTCAAATCCCAGCAACCACATGGTGGCTCACAACCATCTGTAACGAGATCTGACTCCCTCTTCTGGAGTGTCTGAATACAGCTACAGTGTACTTACATATAACAAATAAATAAATCTTTAAAAAAAAAAAGAAAAAAGAAACAAAAACAGTTGCCTAATCGCTTCTCAGCCTTTTGGCTAAGATCAAGTGTAAAAAGTTCTTTAGTTTTCAGAGAGAGAGAGAGAACACTACAGCTATATTTCTTAAAATAGCTTATATAGTGACCAAGCCAGCTCAGTCAGTCACCAGGTTCTCCAGCGCATAATTGAGGATTAAGAAGAGACAATTAGACAACACTGTAGCCTGACCCCAGCCAGCTCTGAGGCTGAGGCAGCTGTATTATTTCCCAGTCTGCTTTTATACCATTTTAATTACATGCAAGCAATATGGTTTTATGTTTGTTATGAGACAAGGTATAGCCAGAACTGTCCTGGAATTTCTGTTGCTCCATCCTCTGCTGCTGGGATGATAGCTGTGTGCCACCATACCTGGCTTGTAACACTAAGTTTTTCAAAGAATGGGTAGATACAGTTGTTCACCCTGGGTAATTCTTGCCATATGGTAGTAACATATTCCCTGTAGGAGCAGAATTTGGAGTAGACATGTGTATTCCTAAGGAAGGTTTGCATGTCCCCTGAGCAAACCTTGAGAGTTTGCTGTATGCCAGGAGGCCACATTGTCTCAGTTTTTTTTGTTGTTGTTGTTTTGTTTTGTTTTGTTTTTTTCGAGACAGGGTCTCTCTGTGTAGTCCTGGCTGTCCTGGAACTCACTCTGTAGACCAGGCTGGCCTCGAACTCAGATATTCCGCCTGCCTCTGCCTCCCAAGTGCTGGGATTAAAGGCGTGCGCCACCACGCCCGGCTCATTGTCTCAGTTCTTAGACAGCCAGCAATGCTATTTCCTGCACAAGACCTTGCTGATCTTCTGTTGGTTCTCTTCATAGATTTGTTTGTGACTCTGTTTTTCTCTCAACATTCTAGGCAATTCGGGCAATTTGACTTTTTGTTTGTTTGTGTTTTGTTTTGTTTTGTTTTGTTTTTTGAGACAGGGTTTCTCTGTGTAGCCCTGGCTGTCCTGGAACTCACTGTAGACCAGGCTGGCCTCAAACTCAGAAATCTGCCTGCCTCTGCCTCCTGAGTGCTGGGATTAAAGGCATGCGCCTGGAGCTAAGAGCAGGTAAACTTGTGCGACAGAAGAATGTGGAGCCATTTAAATGCTAAGAGCTCTACTGGAGGCTAGCTTCCAGTAAGGGTTACATTTGGTATTCTGTATTCCCTATAACACTAGAGCCCTTCCTACTGTGGGGTAAACCTGGCTAAATTCTGCTTCCAAGCTTTCTAATTGTGGAAATAGAGCATGAATTCTTTAGGCAACACAGGCCATTGGGACAACTTAGATTTTGCAAATGCTGGACTAGATGAGGGGCTAGAGAGATGGTTTAGGGGTTAACAGCTCTTGCCACTTTTCTAGAGGACCTGAATTTGGCTCCTAGCATCACATTAGGCAGCTCACAACAGCATATAACTCCCGTTGCAGGAAATCTAACACTCTCTTCTGACCTCTGAGACAATCTGCACACACGTGTACATCACACACACATATAGACATTAAATAAACCTTAAAAAATGGGTGTAGGACCTTGAAGCTTTCTGAGCCCCTGGACTAATCTGTATAGCATTGATTTCTTGGCCTTCAGAATCACTTTTTGCACAGCCATAAAGTGAGACCTTTGTACATTAGAAGAAGCTTTGTAGTTTGTATCCTGGTACAATTCATAAAATGCCATTTTAAAAGTTTCTGTTGTTTTTTATTTAACTATAATAGTTTTATTAATTGAGAATTCCATATTTGCAATGTATTTTGATCATATTTCCACTCTGACCCTCCCTTTTCAAAGTTAGGCATGCTGGCTTGCAGTGCCAGCTTTTGGGAGGCTAAGGCAAGGATCGCAAATTCCTAGCCTGGGCCTCTGCAGGAGGCCAGCACTGCTTTTTCATTCTTTAGTATACAGGTCTGCAGGCTTGTTTTGTCCCAGTGTCCTGTGTAGCATATGGTTCGTGCTCAGCTGTCATGTTACTTATTTAGTTATTAAGACAAGGGCTCATGTATCTCAGGCAGGCCTGGAACTTCCTATGTAGCGGAGGGGAGACCTGAATTAATCCTCCTATCTCTACCTTCCTATCACTAGAATTACAGGCATGTGCTGCCTACTATATCATTCATATGTGTGTGTGTGTGTGTGTGTGTGTATACATACATGAAATTTATATACATAAAATGGCCTTTAAAAAGTGTTTTTGTTTGTTTGCTTTTTGGTTTTTCAAGACAGGGTTTCCTTTTTTTTTTTTTTTTTTTTT
>NC_034602.1:7426930-7441192 GCF_900095145.1 Mus pahari | reverse complement strand
TTGTTCCATCTATAGGGTTGCAGACCCCTTCATTACCTTGGATTCTTCCTCTAGCTCCTCCATTGGGGGCCCTGTGTTTCATCTTATAGATGACTGTGAGCATCCACTTCTGTGTTTGCCAGGCACTGGCATAGCCTCACAGGAGACAGCTATATCAGGGTCCCTTCAGCAAAATTTTGCTGGCATATGCAATAGTGTCTGGGTTTGGTGGCTGAACTATTGATTTTTATTAGCCTTTATCTTTACTTTATGTGTTTGGGTGTTTTGCCTGCACCTATGTCTGTTTGCTGCATGCATGCATTGCTTTTGGAGGCCAGAATTTCAATGAGAATTTACATAATTTTCATCCCTCCTCAAATTATGTATATACACCTTACTGAACCATTGCACATGTGTTTCAGACTGACCCACTTGGGACTGTAACTTATCACGAGGCTCATCCTTGGAGTAAACTTTGTCTCTTTCTTTCTCAGCAGCACTGATTTCCTGCATCTGTCCATCTAGGGGAGAGACCTTGTTTGGTTTCTCCTATACGCATTGGCATGCCAAAATTATATTTTTTTTCAGTTTCAAGATTTATTTACTTTATTTATATTAGTACACCATTGCTCTCTTCAGACACAGCTGAAGAGGGCATCAGATCCCCTTATAGAAGGTTGTGAGTCACCATGTGGTTGCTGGGAATTGAACTCAGGACCTCTGGAAGAGTAGTCAGTGCTCTTAACCGCTGAGCCATCTCTCCAGTCCCCAACTTGTATCTTATTGACAATATTGTCAATGACAACTGGTATTGTCATTATGCAGGTGTCATTTAGGCAATCATATTGTTGAGATTTCATGGGTTCAACTTCTCTCTCATGTCTAGAAGATGCTATCTAGCAGCAGGTGGCCTTGTTTTCTGGCTCCAACAGTCTTTCTTCCCCCTCTTTTGCAATGTTCCAAGAGCGTTAAGTTCAGGGATTGTGCTGTAGATATATTAAGTGGGGCTGAGCAGCTGTTGTCTGCAGTCTGGCCAGCCGGGGATCTCTGCATTGGCCCCACTGCTGTAGAAAGAAGCTTCTCTAAATAGAGGTGAGACCTGTACATACCTGGAGTGTTAGGACCTCTGTTTACAACAGTCAGGGCTATGATAACTTAGGAAAAGCACAGCAGTAGGTTTTCTTCCAGGGTCCATGACTTCTCCAGCCAGATTGGCTGGACCAAGCATGAATTCTCTCTTTCTTAGCACACCTTAAATCCAATTAGATAGCTGTTGGTTAGCCCCAAGAGAAAAGTGCCACTTTGAACCTCTGGAGATATCTTGCCAGGTTGGTTAGGTTCTGAGGCTTAACAACCAGGCAGGGCTGTTAACTCCTTGCACAGCAGCATCTTACAGTCCTATGAGAGCTAGTCCTCAGGTCTCAGGTCAGAGCTTGATTCCTCCAAGCCATGTGGCAGAAGTGTGTGGTGTCTTCAAAATAGTATCTTATCTTTTAAGTTCTGGGAATTACCAAGGGCCATTACAATCAACTATATATATTGTTTTGAGAGTTTGGATTTCACATACTTTTGAGCAATATTCTTAGAAACATTCAGAACTAATATGAATTCCAGTCTATTATTTGTCATCATCACCATCACCACCATCATCATCTGAATCAATCTCACTTTGTACCTTTAGACCTGAAATTCTCTATGTAGCCAAGGATGACCTTGAGCCTCCTAGCTCTTCTGATACTGCCACTGGGAATGCAAGATGCTCGACTCAAATTTTTTCTTTGATCTATTCTGTTTTTGTTTGGTTGGTTGGTTTGGTTTTTGAGGTTAGTCTCATGATGCACTTGTCTGGCCTCAAACTCATAGAAATCTGCTGTGTCTCTACAGTGCTGGGTTTACAGGTTTGCTCCACCATACCCAGCTCAGTTCAAATTTGAATAGACTCTCTGTCTTCATCCTACCACAAGACACTTCACTGGTATAATCTAGGTGTCTTTATTGAGACTATAGTTGGTAGATTGTCATCAACATTGCAAGTTTTCTAGAGAACAATTTCAGGCCTGTGCCAGACCCAGATCAAAACACGCATTTCTATAGGCCTGCAGGGTGATTCCTGTTTATGGTAAAGTCTGAAAAGAGTTAATCCTGTTGGGTTGCAGCTTTCTCTCCTCTTCTTCCTTCCCCTAGTGGGCTGGAATAACTTCAAACATCCTGTAGTTCAATCTCCTGCTGGTGTTAACATTTTGGGGGAAGGTGGCAGTAAGGGTTGATTCTCCTGTGCTGTTTTGCAGCATCTGTGGCCTCTATTAGATGTCACTAGCATCTCCCCCTTCACCAGCTGCAACCCTCAAAAATGGCTACAAGTCAGTTATAACAATGTGGATTGCTGTCTTTATGCAGGTGAGGGCAGGCACAAGATAAGACTAAAACCTGTGATTGGACAGTGGAAAAAGAAGGCAGGCTGAGAATTCTAAGAGATGAGTACAGAAAGACTGAGAGACAGAGAGGGAGACAGAGATGAGGAGACAAGATGGAACCTATAGGAGAGGAAGAGGAGCCAGAACCAGGTAGCAGTCCTGGGACCCATATGTATTGGGGAATTCTTAGATGATTAAATAATAAGTAGGGTGAGTTTGCCACATCTAGGTGTGCAGCTTCTGTTTCTATCAATTGAGTTTTAAGTCCTTTGTGTGGGTGTTTTGTGGGTTGAAAATTTACTAATATAAATCTGACTGATAATTTACAAGCCTGAGTTTTGATTTGGCTGGGTTACAGGGATTTGTGACAGTTAACCCCGGGGGCGAATGGCTGGGAATGCAAGCAGGATTCCCAGCAAGAGGAGGAGTTGGATCGTGAAGACCCTGGTGGCAGGAAACTGAGTTACTTGAACACAGTCAGTACTAGCATGTATGCCACGTTTTTACTATTTCATGCAACATTACTATACAGTTTTCTTTTTTTTTTTTTTTTTTTTTTTTTTTTTTTTTTTTAAAGACAGGGTTTCTCTGTATAGCTCTGGTTCTCCTGGAACTAGCTCTGTAAACCAGACTGTCCTCGAATTTAGAGCTCCTCCTGCATCTGTCTCCCAAATGCTAAGATTAAAGGCATGCAACACCACTACTCAGTTTATATTTTTTTCAACTTAATTTTTAAATATTTATTCAATTGACTTTGTTTTCTCAATATGTATATCCACGGACAACATGTATGCTTGGTGTCTGTGGAGGTCAGAAGAGGGTACTGGATTCCCCTGGAAGTATTTACAGATGATTGTGAACCATTCTATGGTCTCTGCAAGCAAACCCAGGTCTTCTGCAAAAGGAACAAATGCTCCTAACCACCGAGCATCATCTAGCCCCTCACTATTGTGCTTCTTTCTTCCATTCTTCCTTCCTTCTATTTGTTTTGAAGCAGGGTCTCACTATACAGCACTGGTTGTCCTGGAACTATTACACCTTATTGCTATCTCCATTCTAACCTATCTGCAATGTGCTCTGATTCTGACATTGGCAGACAATATTGTATACTTTTTTCTCTTTTTTTAATATTTATTTTATGTATATGGGTACACTGTAGCTGTCTTCAGACACACCAGAAGAGGGCATCAGACCCCATTACAGATGGTTGTGAGCCACCATGTGGTTGCTGGGAATTGAACTCAGGATCTCTGGGAGATCATCCAGTGCTCTTAACCACTGAGCCATCTCTCCAGCCCCTATACTTTTTCTCTGTTTGGTGTTTGGTACTAGGGATTGAACCTAGGGCATTGTGCATGCTAGGTGGGCGCTCTCCTACTCAGCACAGCCTCAGTCCTTTTTAAAATTAATCAATAATTAATATGTTTATTTATTTGGATTTATAGCTCTGTTGGCCTTTCTTTTCTTTTCTTTTCTTTTTTTTTTTTTCAGCTCAAAGACGATTTTATTAGAAGAAAAAGCTCCTACAGTCTGTTGTAGTGACTATTCCTGGTTGTCAGCTTGACTATATCTGGAATGAACTACAATCCAGAATTGGAAGGCTCACCTGTGATCCTGATCTTTTTTTAAAAAATCTTTTATTGGACATATACATACATACAAATATATATATAAATATATATATATATATATTTATTTATTTATTTATTTATTTATTTTTAATTTTTTTTTGAGACAGGGTTTCTCTGTGTAGCCCTGGCTGTCCTGGAACTTACTCTATAGACCAGGACTTACTCTATAGTTTGAGGCTGGCCTCGAACTCAGAAATCTGCCTGCCTCTGCCTCCCGAGTGCTGAGATTAAAGGTGTGCGCCACCACTGGATATTTTATTTACATTTCAAGTGTTATTCCCTTTCCAGGTCTCCCCTCCAGAAACCTCCTATACAATTCCCCCTCTATGAGGGTGCTCCCCAACCCACCCATCCACTCCTGCCCTAGCATTCCCCTATACTGGGGCATCAAACCCTATCAGGCCCAAGGGTCTCTCCTCCCACTGGTGTCCAACAGGCCATCCTCTGCCATATATGCAGCTGGAGCTATGGGTCCCTCCATATATACTCTTTGGTTGGTGGTTCAGTCCCCAGGTGCTCTGGGGGAGGGCAGCCTGGCCAGTTGACACTGTTGCTCCCCCCATGGGGCTTCAAACCCCCTCAGCTCCTTCAGACCCTTCTCCAACTCCTCTATAGAGGACTCAGTCCAATGGTTGGTTTCAAGCATCCACCTCTGTATTTGTCAGGCTCTGGCAGAGCCTCTCAGGAGACAGCCATATCAGGCTCCCTTCAGCAAGCACTTCCCTGCATCCACAATAGCATCCAGGTTTGGTAACTGGGATCCTGATCTTAAGGCTGGGAGATACAAGTTTCTGACCTAGATCTTGGCTTGGAGATCTTGAGGCAAAGTAGCTATGAATCCCAGGAGATTAAGGCAAGGAGCTTTCTGAGTTCAAGGTCATCTGGGACAAAGCAAGTCTCAGATCCATGTATGATGGTATACACATTTAATCTGGGCCACACCTCCTGGAGACCTACATAAGGACATTGGAAGAAGGAAGATACTTGCTTCTTTGCCTGCTTGCCTTGTGGGACTGAGCAACTGCTAGGTCCTTGGACTAATATTCACAGCTGTTGCTGACCATTGTTGGGGAGTTGGACTATAGACTGTAAGTCATCAACAAATTCTCTTACTAGATAGAGACTACCCATAAGTTCTGTGACTCTAGAGAACCCTAACTAATACACCTGTAAATCTCTCCAGCTGCCTCCCTTCTCCCATTTTAGAAAGAGAAGGTGAGAAGCCATGCATTTAAGTTGGCACAGAGAATCAGACACTCAGAGGGCAAGCATCCACGAGCTGGGGAGGGGACTTTAGAAAGAGTAAGGGGGGGAGGGTATAGGGGACTTTAGGGATAGCATTTGAAGTGTAAATGAAGAAAACATTTAATAAAAGGAAAAGAGTAAGGAGCCCAGGGCAGCAGAAAAAGCATCCTTAACTCTGGCCAGCATCTAACAGAGGAGAAACAGAAAACAAGGAAAGGAAGTTAAAGTTGTGCTTTTTTGGCTCAGGCCAAAAAACTGTCAGATCCAGGCAAACTTCATGGTGACTTGGAGGGACTGTCTCCTTTTCTTTTTCTTCTCTCTCTCTCTCCCCCTCCCTCCCTCCCTTCTTTTTTTTTTTTTTTTTTTTTTTTTTTTTTTTGGTTTTTTCTTTTTCTTCTCTCTCTCTCTCCCCCTCCCTCCCTCCCTTCTTTTTTTTTTTTTTTTTTTTTTTTTTTTTCTTTTTTTTTCTCTCTCTCTCCCCCTCCCTCCCTCCCTTCTTTTTTTTTTTTTTTTTTTTTTGGTTTTTTGAGACAGGGTTTCTCTGTGTAGCTCTGGCTGTCCTGGAACTCACTTTGTAGACCAGGCAGGCCTCAAACTCAGAAATCTGCCTGCCTCTGCCTCCCGAGTGCTGGGATTAAAGGTGTGAGCCACCACACCCAGCTTTTTTTTTTTTTTTTTTTTTTTTAAAAAGACAGGCTCTTACTATTTTGTCCTGGCTGGTCTTAACCCTTTTATGTAGATTAGGCTATCCTTGAATCCTTGAATTCATAGAGGTCCACCTGCCTCTGCCTCTATTTAAGAGTTTCACCACTGGGCCTGGCTGGCCTGAACTTTTCTCCCTGAACTGGTTTTGAACTCCTGACCTTCCTGCCTCAGTCTCATAAATGCTAGGATTATAGTGTCAACACCATACTGGCCTTTTTTTTTTTTTTTTAAATTAAAATTTTGTATTTTGAATTACATCTAATACCTATTCATCTATCTATTAGGGGAGGCTCGCCACACCTTGTTAGAATTGACCCTCTTCTTCCATCATGTGGGTTCTGTGACTCTATCTCAGGTCATTAAGCTTTGCAACAAGCACCTTTACCCACAGAGCCACGTGTGTAGAAGTCAGAAGATAACTTGTGGGAGTGGGTTCTTTCTTTCTACCATGTGGTTTCAGGGATTGAGCTCAGGCCCTCAGCTTGAAGGAAGACTCCTTTCCTGGACAAGTCTCCTTGCCAGGCCTTAATATTTCATTCTTTTTTTTTTTTTTTTCTCTTTTTTTTGGTTTTTCGAGATAGGGTTTCTCTGTATTGCTATATTTCATTCTTGAAGTATGGTCTCCATAATTTTCCCAGTTGGTCTTAAACCTGTGATGACTTTCACCTCCTATAATACTGAGTTGTGTCAACATAAACTACAGCTTTCACCTTAAAGGAAATAAGAGTTTATTCTGGAGCCATTTTGAGTGACCATGCCCATTACACAGATTTAGGTATCCCAAACTTCACGTCCCAGTGAAGAAGCAGTTTCATGAAGTTTTATTGTTGTAAAGAACAAAGAAAGACATAAATCAAGGCAAGATTAAAATATATTACTGAGTAAACCAGAGAGATAGTTACAGTAAGATGGGGAAGTTTTCTAAAGGCCCAAGATGCTGTATGAGGACATTTTTGGCATTTTGATTGGTCTAAGCTAGGAGTCTACTATATTTAATGGATTTTAAAGATTATTTTTTCCAGAGGGTTTTTATCTGTTAGCCACAGGATGTTTCTATGCAGAGGTAGACAAGGAATAGCTGTTCTGGAGGTAGCTAAAAGGTAGCCTAGACTAAGGCAATTACTCTCTGGACCTGTAACATTTCAACCCCTGCTCCCCACCACTACCACCAGTACTGGAATTCTTTTTTTTTGTGCACATAAAGCTTCTTTTCAGGAGTTTTCATTCATTCACAGTAGGGATCACAGATGCACACCACAAGTGCCTGTCTGGAAATGTTCTTTTGATTTATTTTAAAGGAAACGTTCTTTGATTTGTTTTGAGACAGTCTCAGGGTTATTCAAATACTGCCTGCCTCAATGGGGGTAGATCCTGGATCTAGGAGTACTGAAGAATGAAGAGTGGTTGCTTCCACCTGCAATCAGCGCTCAGGGCAGAGAGGGAAGATTGTGGACCAGCTAGGCCTGTGCAGCAAATTCTAGGCCAGCAAGAGTTACGGTTGCATGTACCTTAAATCCCAGCATTCAGGAGGCAAAAGCAGGCACATGTCTGTAAGTACAAGGCCAGCCTGGTCTACACAGCCAGTTCTATGAGGTACAGATCTACATAGAGACCTTGTCTCAACATCTGTTAACCTATGGGCGTGGCAGATTAAGGGCACCAAGTTGAAAGAAGTTGGCACAAGATCTGTATATACGCATTGTTAAGTTAGCAACAGGATTTTTCAGTGTTTTTAGGACTAATATTTAGAAATATCTTCTTGTTGAAGCAGTCTGGGGAGAATTAAAGTTTTTTTGTTTGTTTTTGTTTTGTTTTTCAAGACAGGGTCTCTCTGTGTAGCCCTGGCTGTCCTGGAACTCACTCTGTAGACCAGGCTGGCCTCGAACTCAGAAATCCACCTGCCTCTGCCTCCCAAGTGCTGGGATTAAGGGCGTGCGCCACCACTGCCCGGCAAAGAGTTAAATTTTTAAGGAGGCTCGCCCAATAACTAGACAACCGTTCCCAAGCGCCTAAACTGCACGCCCCACAGTTTATGCCAACCTCTGCCCGTGTTATTCCCGTTCTTCACTGCGGTGCCCAAACCCAGGCCTCTAAAACGGATCCAAGGCCCAGGGCCTACCATCCGGCACCTATGTGCTCTTTTCGGTCCTTCGCCGCCGTCTATTTCGCTGTAGAAAGAGGGTGTGCTCTCCCTTTTCCGAGCACAGACCCCATCCTAAGGGCGGATGCTGGGGCCCCAGGACGAGGACTCCGAGGTTGGCGGGAGCGCGAGGGGGCGGGCCGCCAGGGAACGGGGAGGGGAGGGGGGAAGCCGAGAGACGAGCAGCGCGCGCGGCGCTCAAACTCGCGCGGCCTTCTGCTCACGGGCGAGCCCCACCCTCTCCGTCACCAAAGGCGCCCAGCCAATGGGCGAGCCGGAAAGGCCGGGCTTACAAGCGAGGGACCGAGAGGGGGAGCCACTCGAGGGGGAAGGGATGTAGAAGGCGGGCTGCACTTGACTGACAGCTCACTCAAGCCAATCGTCTGTGAGGCTTCTCCGCTCTCCGCTTTGCTGGGCTCTGTTCGACGTCCCACCTTCTCTTCCTCCCCCTCCCCACTCCTCTGCGACCCGCCCCGCCTCCCCTCCCCCACTCTGCGGGCAAATCACTGCTGGAAAGAGGCGGGGGCCTAAGCGGCAGGCTCGTGTGGAGCCTTGAGGTAGGATTGACGGGCGCTCGGACCAATAAGAGGTAGGCTGATGGCGCGGCTGTGGCCGGGGCCGACCAATGGGCGCGCGGCCTGGGGGCGGAGGCCCAGGTTCCAAACGCTCCGCGGCGCCATGGGCTGAAAACTCAACCGAGATGGAATCTCCCAGTCTGAACCGGTTTCAACCGGTTCCGAGTTTGAGGCACTAGGAGGAGGGGGAGAAGCGGCTGCAGCGGCCGCGGCAGGAGCAGCGGGAGCTTCAGCATCAGCGGGAGCAACAGTCGCTACAGCCCCGGCGGCCGTGCCTGTTCCAGCCTTCGCTGCAGCAGTCGTGCAACCATCCCGAGGGGGAGGGGGGAGGCACCAGTCGCCGAGGAGCACGCGAAGGGGGGAAAGTTTAGGCTAAGCCCGGGTGGGGGGGCCCGGCGCCGGAGCGGCGTGAGCGAGGGAGCCCTGTGCGGTCGGGGGAGCCGGACTGCAACTGGCGGCAGAGCGGCCCCGGCCGGCCGGACTCGCGCTGCTGCTCCCGCCGCCGCCTGTGGCTGGAGGGTCCTGGGCTCTGTCTCACGGACCGGCCCGCTCCCCTCCCCCTTCCTGCCCTCCCCGGCCGGGCGGGAGCATTTATTCCTCGGATTAATTCCCCTTTTTGGTGGGGCGCGTGTGTGTGCGTGCGCGCGTGAGTGTGCGTGAGTGTGTGTTGGGTGGAGTTGTCCCTGGAATAGTAAATACTGAGCTTTTTTTTTTTTTTTTTGCCCGTCTCTGCTTTTTAATTTCTTTTTTTATTTAAGGTGGGAAAACTGTGAAACCCACCTTGATTTCCTCCCCTCTCCCTCCTCCCCACCTTCCCTCGCCCCAAGCCCGGACAAGGAAGGAAGGAGCAGTTGGTTGAATTTCTGGGTAAGTCGGTCGTGTGCTCGGGGCCGAGGGTCGGGCGGCGGCGCGGCGGGCATGAGGCGAGGAGGCGGGCGGCGGGCGCGGGGCCCTCGACGGAGCCCGAGATTGAATGGAAGCGCTTCTGTGGCTCGGTGATGGAGGTGGGGAGGCGGCCGCGGGAGGGGAGCGCTTGCTGGGTCATCTTCGTGTGCGGGTGGCGGTGGAGGAAGGCGAGGAGCGTGGTGGTGAGGCTGAGCCCCCTGCGCGTGGGTGGAAGGGCTTCCCCAGTCCAAAGGGCTGGGGGGAGTCGGGGGTGATTTCGGGAACGTCTCTGTAAATTATTAGGAGTGGAAGTTTCCAGAAATATTTAGTGCAGCAGCATTGAAACGTCCGCCTGCATCACGTGGCCCCCTCGGTGGAGAGCTTGGGATGGGGGAGGGAGGGGCTACCGAGTCCCTTCTGTGAGGAAACTCGAAAGCCTTGTGGGTGATTTTTGTTGTTGTTGTTGGTTTTGTGAGTGTGTGTGTAACAAGAAGTAGGAAAGTCGAGTTAATTTCTTTTTTTCGGGGACCTGCAGTTGGGGTTCCGTGTTGTAGGTTGTTTTCGCCCGGGGCATATATGTCTTGTTGGTGAAACGGTGTACTGCTGGCTGTGGACAGTGAATGATGCCCCCTCCCTGATCCTCCTCCTGGTTTCTTGAGTTTGCGGTGGAGGAGAGGAAGTGGTGGTAGAGGATGCACTGAATACTCTCCGAGGCGGGACCTCGGATCACTCAGAGGACATGCTGCATAGAGAATAGGGCGGTGAACTTAAGGCGCCGGGTCTAAATGCCTCCTCCGAGTATGGGCGGGGTGAGTGCGTGCTCCTGTGAGCTATAGTTAGAAGTGCTGAGAGTGGTTCGGGTGGGAAGCCAGGGGAGGGCGGGCCCTTCCTAGTGAGGCGTGTGTTTCTTACTGAATGAAGCAGGCGATTGCCCACACACCGAGTAGCAGCAGTCTTTTGTAGCATCTTGTTTTTTGACTCATTGTGAACTTACCTTTTAGATGGCAACTGGTAGGTAGTGTTTTGCTGCTTGCATTGTATATGGGCAGTCACTTGTAGAGTCACAGCATTGCTTGATGGATTCCTACTGTTCACAGTCCAGTGAGTGGGATTGGGGGACACCACCGCGAAAGGTGAACCAGTGAGCAAGTGAATAGTCCCTCCGTAGCTGCACTACTTACTGCGTGTGGGTCACGGCTGATAGTGGAAAGAATATTTGGAAGCTGTTTGATTTCTACTGCTACATGTGCTTGGCATTGACCTCAGAGCCGCCATTTCTGGATTACCTATAGTTGAAGATAACGGCTAGTTCCAGGAAAGGCCAACAACTGTATTTAAGTATTCTTAGATTGCACCCCTTCTCCCACATGAGTCTAGTATCTGAATTCTTAGAGAAGACTAACTTGAAAATGAAACATAGGACTTAAGTGTAGGGGCACTTGACTAAACATTTAATCTTTTTTTTTTTTTTTTTTTTTTTAAAGAACTATAAATTGTGATAGTGTCTGAGACAAGTTGGTTGCAATTTTTAACCATAAAGTCGAAAAATCTGTTTTAATCTGTAAAAGTTGACACTTGAAGGTATTGGAAAGAATACTATTTGTTCGTGGGATTTGTATATTAGTGTTTGATCTGTTCTTCCCTTCTTAAGACAGGGTCTCACTGTATATTCCAGTCTCTGCTTCCATCTTTTCTGGGATTGCATGTCTGTTATCCCATTCATCTCTTAGAGAGGGGAGTGTTTTGGGTTTTGAGCCTTATAAATGAGGCTACTGGCCTTGGTGTTAATCTTCCAGGTGCTTTCTTTAATTTTTAATATATAATTTATTTTTACTTTTACTTTATGTTTGTTGGTGTTTTGCCTGCATGTATATCTGTGTGGAGGTGTCAGAAAACCAGAAATTGGAGTTACAGATCAGTGTGGGTGCTGGGAATTGAACCAGGGTCCTTTGGAAGCACAGCCTCTGAGCTATGTCTCCAACAGCCCAGTTTGTTCATTCCCTCCCTCCTCCTCCCTCCCTCTTTCTTTTCTTCCTTCCTTTTCTTCTTTCTTTCTTCTCTCTCTCTTTCTTTCCTTCTTTCCTTCTTTCTTTCTGGTTTTCCTGAGACAGGGTTTCTCTGTATAGCCCTGGCTGTTCTGGAATTCACTCTGTAGACTCAGAAATCCACCTGCCTCTGCCTCCCAAGTGCTGGAATTAAAGGCCTGTGCCACCACTGCCGGGCTCCAGCCCAGTTTCTTTATCTTTACATGAGTGTAAATGTGAGCATATCTCTACCTATGAAAGAATGTTTGGACTCTTGAGTTTGAGTAGGGAGCACAGACAGGCCTTTGTCTTCCAACAGTAGTATGCTGGATTCATCTTCCCGGCTTTGGTTTAGCCTTGGCCTGATTATTGGCTACTTGAGATAGGGCTTCATAGCTCAGGCTGGTCTTAAACTCTGTATGTAGGTGAGGCTTGGTCTTGATTTTCTGACTTGAGTGTCAAGAGTGCTGGGGTTCTAGATGCACACTTCTGGTTTGAAACCCAGGAGTTGATGCATAGTAGTGCACTTCAGTGACTGAGCCAGACCTAATCTTTGATATATTATAACTAAGTTTTATTTTGGGCATGATTAATAAAAAAAAAACCTTTGTGTTGAAGTATCAGCAGCACTACCACGGAAGTACAGTGGAGAAACTACTTGTCCTAGCTGTGTTTTGAGACTACAAAGCCTTGGCTAAAGGGAAGGCTGAGGTGATCATTCCTTGTTTTTTATTCAGGATCTCTGCAGTCCAAAATGTCCTGGAATTCACACTTCTGCCTTCACCTCCTATCCTAGGTGATGAGATATAGGACTAAACCACCAAGGCCCACTTTGTACAGGTTTCAAAGTGTTATTTTAAGAAAAGGATGGTACAGAATGGCTCAGCAGTTAAGAATTCCTGCTGCTCTTGGTCTCTCCATTCTGGGTGGCTCATAATCTCTGACTCCAGCTCACTGGGATCCCACCTTGCTCAGGCCTATACAGGCACCTGCACTCAGGCACATAGACCCACACACAAACACAGTAAAATGTAAAGTCTTAAAAACACAACCTTTTTTGTACCAACCTAATTATTCAGAAACGGCACGATCAAGCACGTTATTCATTTTCCAAATCCTGGAGGTTTTGTAAACACTGCTGTAAAAGGTATTGTGGATATGCTTAAAGTATCCTCTTTAAATGGCATGCAAAATTGTTTAAATTTGAACTACAAACCAAATTACACCTGTAGTCACAGTTCCTGGAAGGTTGAGGCAGACAGAGTATTCATATGCAGCTCTATAGTTAGGAGAGGATCCAGCCTGTAATCTCCAAGCTGTATTGAGTCTGAGGCAGAAGGGGTGGTAAGTTCAAGGGTTGCCTGGCTAGAGTGACTTCATTGCCAGTTAGCAACTCTGTCCTATCTGAAAATAAAACCAAGGGGTGGAGAAATATAGCCGAGTGATAGTGTGCTGTGCCTAGCATTTACAAAGTTCAGCCCCTCGGTACCACAAAAATACGAAAAGTTGGCAGAATATTTATAAGCTGTGTACACTTTGGAGGTAAGAGATCAACTTGTGGGGACCAGGTCTCTCCATCGTGTGTGTGTGTGTGTGTGTGTGTGTGTGTGTCTGTCTGTCTGTCTGTCTGTCTGTCTGTCTGTCTGCGCACGCTTGCATACGTGTAGGTCCCTTGGATTGAACTCTGGCTATTTGGCTGCAAGTACATTAATCATTGGGCTATTTTGCCAGGCCCTGTTGCCCAGAATATAATAGTTTTTTTTAATTGCCTTATTTTTTGATATACTTAGTTTTGGGTGCAGCTTTATTATGTAGATCTAGCTATCGTGGAATTGGCAGTGTAGCTCAGGCTGGTATCACAGAGCGTTACCTGCCTTTGACCCCACCTCTACCGCCTCAGTGTTGCAGCCAAGCCTGCCTTAGGTTTTTTGGTTGGTTGGTTTAAGACAAGTTCTTACTGTGTATCTCAGACTGGTCTCCAATGCAGGAATGTGATCCCCTTACCTCCATAATGCTGGAATTGGAGGGGTGAGCTCCACATGTTCTTCTCTGGTTAGTTTCTCAAAGCTAACACTGCTCAGGATTGACTAGTTGAATCAGTAGAGCTACACATTTTGGAGGTGGGGCTCAGAATGCCTTTGAATCATGAGAGCCCCTTAGTTATGTTCCTCCCTTCCTCCTGTCTAAGATGGGGTTTTACTGTTTAGTCCAGGCTAACTTTGGATTCATGGCTTGGTTCATTTTGTTTTTTGCTTTTTTGAGACAGGGTTTTTCTGTGTAGCTCTTGCTGTCCTGGAATTCACTCTGTAGACTAGGCTGGCCTCAAACTCAGAAACCCACCTGCCTCTGCCTCCCGAGTGCTGGGATTAAAGGCGTGCGCCACCACTGCCCAGCTCTTGGCTTGGTTCTTACAGTGAGTTTTATTTCCTTTTGGTTCAAGTGTATACTTGAAGATTTCGATTTCTTTCAGATAAGATCTTTCTGTATATCTCAGACTGGCATGGCACTTGTCAGTAGTTATATATAGCCCAGGGTGGCTTCACATTAAAGACTCCTTGTCTCAGCCAGGCGTGGTGGCGCACGCCTTTAATTCCAGCACTCAGGAGGCAGAGGCAGGCGGATTTCTGAGTTCGAGGCCAGCCTGGTCTACAAAGTGAGTTCCAG
>NC_034602.1:7422398-7426885 GCF_900095145.1 Mus pahari | reverse complement strand
AAAAAAAAAAAAAAAGACTCCTTGTCTCAACTTTTCAAGTTCTGGGTTACATGCATGTGATACCATGTTCTTGGTATGGATAGTATTTTAACGTTTGAACACAGTTGAGAATGGAAATTAATAGATGTAGAAAATAAATTCTGTAGAGGTTAAGGGAATATAACCAAGACACACTAGCTTGGGTTTTTTTGTTTTGTTTTTTTTGGTTTTTCGAGACAGGATTTCTCTGTGTAGCCCTGGCCATCCTGGAACTCACTCTGTAGACCAGACTGGCCTTGAACTCAGAAATCAGCCTGCCTCTGCCTCCCAAGTGACTAGCTTGGTTCTTATACCTACTATGTACATTGAAAAAAAACAGTGTTTTAAGATTGTCGTGTCTGAGATGCTTAGACTGAGCTATTCAAAAGAGTCATTTGAGAATATTTTAAAAGTTAAATCCTTGAAATCACATTTAAATTTTTGAAAAAAGAACTTGTAAAGAGGGCTGGGCATAAAGGTGGTATATAGAGTATGTGCCTAGCATGCCATCCCTGGCACCTCATAAACCAGGTACGGGACAAGGGGAATATACAGTCATGAGGGTCAGAAGTTCAGGTCATTTCACAGAGATTCAGGTAAGCCAGGGCTAAAGACCATGACAGAGAAATGGGGGTGAGGTGGGGGTGGAGAATCAGTCAAACAAGAATTTGTAGGTAGCCTTGTCATGATCACACATATTAATAGTCACCACACTTGGGAGACTGGTGGCTTACATAGTGAATGAAACCTGTCTGTCTCTGCCTCCACCATCACACCCTTACCCCCAAAGTAAAACAACTTTGAGAGCTATGGAATCATATTGGATTCAAACTGAAAAATAGATTGGTGTAGTAAGTGGAACAGTAAAACACTAGGAGAGGTGAAGGAACCCAGTAAGTAATGCAGTTATGCTTAGTGATGCAATTTTGTTACTTGTTTTGTAATAATTGGGTAAAATTTCTATAATCTAAGTGTTTGTATGAAGAATGTTAAAGTGAGTTTACTTGACTAGAAAGTTTGAATGTTAACTACTGTTCAAACTTAAGTAACTTCATTTTTTTTTCTTTCAGTAATCTATGCCAGCAATTATGACAATGTTAGCAGACCATGCAGCTCGTCAGCTGCTTGATTTCAGCCAAAAACTGGATATCAACCTTTTAGACAATGTGGTGAATTGCTTATACCATGGAGAAGGAGCCCAGGTAAAGTAGATGATCAAAACCTTATAAAATTATTAAAATGTAACAAAGGAGTTGAATATTTCTTTTTATAAAATGTAGTTTATAGTTTATATAAATTTGGAATTAACTGCTAATGATAATTAGTCTGGGGTAAATATTAATGTTGACCGTGGTCAAGATGGAAAATTAGGACTATGCTTGTTTGGCTTCTTTTGAGACAGTCTCAACTGTTGACCGGGCTGGCAGCACGCACCGCCAGTCTGGCTCTTTTATGCTAGAGCTGCGAGCCACCCAATTTTGGGTGCTAGAAACTGAGCACTGGAACTGCAGAAGCATCTCTGCAGCCTTCACGTGTTAATTCTTTGCAACTTATTAAAGTGTATTTGTTCTGGGTATAATGGTGGATACTTGTAACCCAATACAAAAGAAGTTCTTTTATATAGTGTGTGTGTGTGTGTGTGTGTGTGTGTGTGTGTGTAGTGAATAGTCTTATTTTTTAATGAATATGGGCATTTGCCTGTATGCCCCGGGCTCATGGAGGCCATAAGGTGGTGTCAGATCCCTTGGACTACTGCTACAATGGGGATCAAACCTAGAACCTCTGGAGGAATAGCCACTGAGTTAATCTCTCCTGTCCTTGTCTTGTTTTCTGAGATGGATCTCTCTGTAACAGCCCTGCCTATCCTGGAACTCACTCTGTAGACCAGGCTGGCCTTGAACTCAGATCTTCCTGTTCTGCCTTCTGGGTGCTGGGACTTAGGTGTGTCACCACCATTGCCTGACTTAATTTTTAAAAAATATTATATTCATTTTTTTATGTACATTGGTATATTTCCTACGTGTATGCTTGTGAGAAGGTATCAGATTGCCTGGAAATGCAGTTAGAGACAATTGTGAGAGACCATCTGGATGCTGGGAATTGAACCTGGATTCTCTGGAAGAGCAGCCAGTGCTCAAAAACCACTGAACCATCTTACTAGCCCCCATTGCCCGACTTTTAATGTCCTTTTTTTTTTTTTTTTAATGGACTTTAACATTTGTTGTTTTTGTGTGTGTGTGTGTGTGTGTGTGTGTGTGTGTGTGTGTGGTGGGGGGTGAGGGCGTAAGCAGCTAGGCTGCCACCTAGTTGCTCATGTGTGTGTGTGTGTGTGTGTGTGTGTGTGTGTGTGTGGGGGGGGGGTGTGGGGTAAGCAGCTAGGCTGCCACCTAGTTGCTCATGTGTGTGTGTGTGTGTGTGTGTGTGTGTGTGTGTGTGTGTGTGTGGTGGGGGGGTGAGGGTGTAAGCAGCTAGGGTGCCACCTAGTTGCTTATGCGGAGTCAGAGGATTACTTGGCTCTGTCCTGTGGATTCTGGAGATGAGACTCAAATTGGTTATGGCTACTAAGCCATCTTACTTATCTCTACTCCAAATTTTTAAACATTGAAATTGCAGAGGTCTTTCAGGTGTTTTTATCTAAAAATCAATATGAGCCAGGTGTGATGGGCACCTTTATTTTGGGCACTCGCAGAGGCAGAGGCAGGGAAAAGTCAAGAGATGAGTTCAGTCTATATGGTGAGTTCCAGGCTAGGTAAGAACTTCAAAAATAAGAGTTTTTGTTTTTTATTTGAATTTTGTGTTCTTGAAAAGATGTTCTGTTAGTGTGGATAATTAGCTTAAAAATAAGCTATATTTTGATTTTTTTTAAAAGATTTTATTTATTATTATACATAAGTACACTGTAGCTGTCTTCAGACCCGCCAGAAGAGGGCATCAGGTCTCATTATGGGTGGTTGTGAGCCACCATGTGGTTGCTGGGATTTGAACTCAGGACCTTTGGAAGAGCAGTCAGTGCTCTTACCCGCTGAGCCATCTCTCCAGCCCCTATATTTTGATTTTAACATGTAATTATAAAATAGGTTGTTTGCCTATGGTCCTAGCACTTGTAACAGGCAAGTTTCAGATCAGCCTTAGCTCTAAAAGGAAATTGTGGAAAGAAAAGGTATGAGATCAAATTGTATGTAGATTATTACAACCATGTAATAAATGCAAAATTCTGAAACAGTGTAGTAGTTTTGAATAAAATTCTGTGTGGTTGGCCTGGTGATACGTAATCAACCTGAATTGATTCTGGGACCCACTTGGTGGAAGGAGAGAACCCACTTCAGAAACTTAGTTGTCTTCTGACTGAGATATATATGTTCTCTCACACACACATACATGTTGAGAGTTAGAGGAGTACAGTGCTCTGAAATTTGGGCAAAAAATCCTTCAGTAGAACTTTCCCGTGGTGGAGCGTTCTTTTCATTATCAGCACTCGGGATATAGGAGGATTAGGAATTAAGACTAACTTATATGGTCCAGGTTCAAATCCAGTCTTGAGTACTTTTTTATTTATTTTTTTTGGACCCTAAAGTCTTACAACATGACAGAATCTATCAGCGCAACTATTATTGCCAGAACATTAGATTCCTTGGACAATTAACTGCTGGAATTTAATTTTGTTACGTGTTTTGGGGGGGTAGGATGGGGGTAGGTTGAGACAGGGTCTCACTGTGTAACCTTGTCTGTCTCAGAACTCACTATGTAGACCAGGCTGGCCTTGAACTCATCTATGTACCCTGCCTCCCAAGATGATCAGCATTCTTGTTTAACCTTGGGTGTAATACATTTTAAAAACCTTAAAAGGTGGGTATTATTTATAAAGTGTTAAAAGTGAATGGGACACTCGGGAGGCAGAGGCAGGTGGATTTCTGAGTTTGAGGCCAGCCTGGTCTACAAAGTGAGCTCTAGGACAGCCAGGGCTATATAGAGAAACCCTGTCTTGGAAAAACCAAAAAAGAAAAGTGAATGAGAGAGAAACTGTGCACAGGTACTTTCATTCATTTAGAAAATTGTGAGATGCTGGTTGACTACAGAGAGCTTAAGGGAGGGCTGGAGAGATGGCTCCACAGTTAAGAGAACTTGTTGCTTTTGCAGAGAACCCAGATTTGGTGCCTGGTACCCACATGAAGGCTCATAACAACCTTGAACTCTAATTTTAGGGGATCTGAGGCCTCCTGACCACTGAGGGCACAAAGTACGGGTATGGTGCCCATATATATGCAGGCAAAACACTAATACATATAGAACTCAACTTAAAAATTAAGGGTTAAATGGGCAGAGAAAAAAATTTTCCATGCGCCACCCCCTCCCCCCCCCCTTTTTTTTTTTTTTTTTTGTTTTTGGTTTTTGGTTTTTCGAGACAGGGTTTCTCTGTTTAGCCCTGGCTGTCCTGGAACCTGGAACTCACTTTGTAGACCAGGCTGGCC
>NC_034602.1:7382264-7422033 GCF_900095145.1 Mus pahari | reverse complement strand
CTGCCTCTGCCTCCTGAGTGCTGGAATTAAAGGCATGCGCCACCACGCCCGGCCCAATGTTAGTTGTATTGGCAACTAAAGCTTTTAACTGCTGAGCCATCTTTCCAGACACACACACACCCACACACCCTTCCTTCTGTTTGGAGACAAGATTTTGCTGTGGATACTGAGCTGACCTGGACCTCTGTATAGCCCAGACTAGTGGTCTCAGATTTTTTTTCTTTTTTTTTTTAGTGTAGAAAAGGTAGAAGCAGGGTAATTAGCATTCAAGACCAGCCTGAATTACATGAGAACTTGTCTCAACAGAACTGTTTATAAATACATTTTGTTTCTGAGAGCAGTTTGTTAGCTTTTCCAAAGTATGGGACCTTATTTCTGGTAAGGTGTAGAAATTGTAATCTATCACATGACTTAACTTTTGGCTGCTGTCTGTCAAGATGGATCTCATATACCTACCCTAGGATGACCTCAGGATGACCTTGAACTTTTGGTCCTTCTGCCTCCCTGTTTATAGATTTCAGTTATATAATATATCATTAGGCTCGTGCAGTGCTGGGGATTGAGTACAGAGCTTCTTGCATGCTAGGTAGGCATTCTCCCAGCTGAGCAATGTCTCCAGCAATTTGTTGTCTGTTTTTAGAGGGCAAACTTGGTAGGTAGCTGCAAATTGCTTTGTTCCTCTTGAATGCATGATCCTTTTGCCTCCATCTATAGTAGTGGGATTATATACAAATGCTACTTACTTTTTTTTGTTTTTGTTTTTCAAGACAAGGTTTCTCTGTATACCCCTGTCCTGGAACTCACTTTGTAGACCAGGCTGGCCTCTGCTTCTGCCTCTGCCTCCCAAGTGCTGGGATTAAAGGCGTGCACCACCACACCCGGCACAGGTGTAACTTCGTATTCCCAGTTTATTACATGTGTTGATTTCCTTATGAATGCTCTAGTTACATATTAATTTCCTTATGGAGCCCTTAGTTGATACTCTTAAAGCCCCATGCATAAAATATTGCCTGCCTTATAAGATTTAGTGATGAAGTCTGTAAAGGCTCTATTGCAGTGTACTTTGGCAGTGAGGTATAGACACTCTGGCTAATAAGAAAGATACATTTAAGCCAGTTGAGATGGTTTATAAACCTAAATCTCAGCTCTGAATGGTGACGCAGAATGATTACAGGTTTGAGGATGCCTGTGTAAGTTAGCAAGGCTTTATCTCAAAAGTTTAGGAAAGCCTAGAAATATTAACTCAGTGATTATCTAGTATGCAGGAGACCTTTAATTCAAATCCCAGTGCTGGAGAAATGGAAAAAGAAGGGCACATTTTGGTGTGTATTCTCAGGAATAAGATTAGGCCTGGTTTGATTCCATTGTTAATCTCCTAATAGGTGGTTATAATATAAAGTAAAAATTATGATCTTTGGAATGTGGGTCCTAGCTGGCAAAGTAGGTCACTAGGGACAGGAGTAGAAAATTATACCTCTCTCTTTATTTCTCTCTGCTCTGACAGTCTCACTATGTAGCTCTGACTGGCCTGAAATTCGCTTGAGACCATAAACTCACATTTCTGCTTCTGAGTGCTGGCATTAAAGGTGTATGCCTCTGCCCAGCTATGCTAAATACATTTTCCAAGATAAGCTGTCATGACTTATTAAAGTTTTTTTTTTTGAAGTATGAAATGCTAGAATTTTCACTTGTAATTTATAGTATAGTAGGACTCTTAAAACACTAAGCCTGGAGTGGTGGCCCTTTAATCCTAGCACTTGAGAGGCAGGCAGGCAGATAGTTGTCTGAGTTCTGGCCAGCTTGGTCTACAAAGCAAATTTTAGGACAGCCAGGCCTGCATAGAGAAACCCTGTATTGAAAAAGAAAAAGGGGGAGGAAATGAAAAGGGTATAACCTTAGTGGTTGGAGGCCGCAGAGATGGCCCAGCAGTCAAGAACATATGCTCTTGTAGAGAGATCTGAGTTTGGTTCCAAGCATCCACTTCAGGCAGACCACAAACACCGGTGACTCCAACACCTGGGGAAATCCATGCCTGCACTCACTACCACCCCCAACATAGTCATTTTGTATTTTTTAGTGAGTTAGCCAAAAGAAAAGAGTGAATTTGTTTAATATTTTCTATTGTATTAAATATTTTTACCCATTGTATTGCTAAGCAACAAAAATGCTTTTACCTTTATGTAATAGCATTGGGCAATATAAAATTTTTTTTTACTCCTTTATTTTTTGTTCCTATTTTGTTGTTTAAGCCCTGTTGAGACTGTAAGGTGAGAAGAGTGGGATATAGAACCAAACAGTAAAGCAGGAACCAGGGTAGATACTGGACCAATAGCAAAGGACACCATGCTATTTGGAGATTGAAACAAAGGTTATATGTTGTGTTTTTGAAGTATGATGCTCTGCACTTGAAATGCTTTGATCCATCTGACCTTCTGTGACTCAGGCCTGCAGGCGAGTAAGTCAAAGAATGAATGAGAGTAGCAGTTGGACCAAGTAAGACTTACTAGATAGAAAAAGACAGATTTTATAGTGTTTTATTACAAGTTCACACAGCAGTTGTTTCTCAGGGAGAACAATAAGATAAGGCACTTCACAGCTTTGGATGTGGTGGTGATCATTTGTAATCCTAGAACGCAGAAGCCAGAGGCTTGCAGTTTCCAAGCAACTGGGTTTTCAAATTCCACAGTGGCTTTTACAAGCATGTTCCATGTTGAGTGTATTTCTAATAGGGTGGTGTATATGCAGATGCCCTTAGGCCAGAAGAGGATGTTAATCCATCCCCCTGGAGCTGCAGTTACAGGCAGTTGTGAATACTGGTAACTGAAAGAAACTGGTAACTGCTAACTCTTTTTTTTTTTTTTGGTTTTTCGAGACAAGGTTTCTCTGTATAGCCTTGGCTGTCCTAGAACTCACTTTGTAGTCCAGGCTGGCCTCGAACTCAGAAATCCACCTGCCTCTGCCTCCCGAGTGCTGGGATTAAAGGCGTGCGCCACCACGCCCGTCAACTGCTAACTCTTGGAAGAGTTCTTTTTTCACATGTTTCTAGAAAGTGAAGTATCACTGTGCTGTTAGGGTGTGCGCTATTCTCTGTACTTTACGTTTTAATGAATTATAAAGAACACACTAACTTAAATTGTTTTGGTGTAACATTCTAGCAAAGAATGGCTCAAGAAGTACTCACCCATTTAAAGGAGCATCCTGATGCTTGGACACGTGTCGACACAATATTGGAGTTTTCGCAGAACATGAACACGAAAGTAAGCAAGTGGTGGTTTAAAAATCATTATTCTTTTCTTCCAGTCGTAAACTTTGAGGAAGGCATCTCATTTTTAGTATTAGCAGTTGTTACCAAATCATTTTATATTGCTAACTTATTTCAGAATTTCTCTAAAGCTTAGAATTCTTGCAAATAGTCCTAAGAATTATGAAGCTTTTATAATTGGGACTAGAGTGCAAGGTGGTTTTTTTCTTTTTGGGGGTGGCTGGGTATTTTTCCATTTTAGAACATGTATAGAGTAAGTTGTAAAAGTTATTCAGAGATGAGCTATAAAATTATTTTGGGCAATTAATACAATATAGGTTAGGCACCACCAACACCCAGTAGTATGGACAGCTCAAAATCCTACTCCGTGGTACTAGTATTTTTCAATGAGACAGCACTCAGTTCTTATTTGCACTTGAAAATGTTATAACTCAGGGCTTTTTATTTTTATTCTTTTATTTTTTTTTTGGCTTGAGTTTGAACAGAAGGGTTGATCAAAATGTGTTTTGACTGTTTAATGCTTGGTGATTCACGCTTCTCTTTAAACGCCTTAAAGTAATAAGATGCCATGGCACTCTGTTTAATACACAAAGGGTTTCTACTTGATATACATTGTGTTAAAACAGAAAAATCGCCATGTGCACATCTGTTTATGAGACCAGAGTGTGTTAGTTAATAGTTTTAAAATATTAATTAGTTTTGACATCTTGTAAATTTTAAGGCAAAAATACAGCCCAGAACTTCCTCAAAGTGCTAACATTAAGTAACATAACAGTGTTTGCCTGTTTGCTTGCCTGGTAAATTTTGCTTTTTATACTGACAGACATTACTAATGTTTAAGTTGATTTATCAACAGTATTTTTAAAAACTCAAATTTGTCTTGTGAAAAATGAGATGATTAGAGGAACAGAAAGAAAGCAACAGGTAAAGAATTCTTCAATTTACATAAATTACAAATGATTTGGTGCTAAATTTATGCACTATGACATTTGGCTTTTATGCAATCATTTTTTTTCTTTAAAGATGTTAACACTACCTGATATTAATCATAATGTTCCATTATGTTGATTGCTTGTAATAGGAAGAAAAGGGGTGTCTTCCTGTGCAACTGACACAGCTAGGCTTTGACGGCAGGCCTCCACAAGGTCTACCCTTTTGATTCCCTTTAACTGAATTCTGTTCATCAATTGTTTTTGTTTCATGGGTGGTGGGTGGGGAAGGGGAACTCAATGCATAAATACGTATTTCTAAGGGCTCAGGTTTCTGCCATAGGGATCATTTCATGCATTTGTTTTTCATGTAGTCTTTGCTGTTATCTGTCCCTCATCTTCATAGCTCAGCAGTGGATTATTCAAGTTTTGAGATTTAAAGAAGTAGGGTTTTTTTGTTGTTGTTGGTGGTGGTTGGTTTTGTGTGTGTGTGTGTGTGTGTGTGTGTGTGTGTGTGTGTGTGTGTGTGTGTGAGAGAGAGAGAGAGAGAGAGAGAGAGAGAGAGAGAGAGAGAGAGGGGGGGGGGGGGAGATTTGGTTATGTTCTATCATTTATGAAAAAGAAATTTATTTTCCCAAAGGAACAAGGATTCTCTTTCCAGATTTCTTATCCAGAGTCGTTAGGCTGTTAGGACGTAGATTGTGGTGATGGGAACACCTTTGACCATGTGTAGGATCCTTTTATTGGGCTCCAGTCCTCAAATTAAAATCATGTGTTCAGTAAGTGGATCCTACTTTTATAATTGTTGAAAGGGTTTTAGGTAGTAAATTAATTAATATTATATAACAACACATTAATCATTAATAAGTGAATGAATAAATATGATAGTAATTATTGAGAAACAATAATAAGGTTAAGTAAAATAAATATCTTAAGAGGTTTTTTGTTGTTGGTTTTTTGTTTTTGTTTTTAAAGTCTGTTGTATTTATGGTGTTTGTTTCTTGGTGCTCCATGGGTCTTTTTAGTTGGTTATTAGCAAGAGGACATGTTCTGTAACAGTTAGGTTTCTGCTTTTTTTTTCTTTTTCTTTTGAATCTTTAGGTAGTGTGATTTGTGCTTGAAAAAATTTATAGAATAGTAAGTTTTATGCTTAGAGGAACTTTTATATGCTCTGAGCACCAGTTCTGCAGAGCTCCTGACCAGGATAGTAAGCTTCACTACTGCTGATTATGAAATACTGCAGTGACATGTATTAATTTCAGATTTTGTTTTGGCCTCATTCTTATTTTAGATGACTTTAAGGAATGTTTCGCAAATACAGAGTTTGAGTAGAGATTGCAAAAGAAAATTATTTTTGTAAAGTATGGAATATTAAAATGAAAGAAAACAGCAAAAACATTTAAGCACAATGTAGTTTGGGACAGTCTATATTGTGCTGTGGCTAATATGAGCATTTATATGATCCCTTTGGTTGAAATACTAATGCTCCTATTTTATTGTGTAAATGACTAACAACTTTAAAGATGAACTCTTATTCTCAGCCAACACTTGCAATCTGAGGCTATGTCTGTGTGAAAGTTTACCTTTCAGGTATTACAGCTGGTTTTTGGAATGCCAAAACTACATTTTGGTTCCTTTTCTTTCTCCTGCCTATCCACACTAATTGGTCATAGTAATAATAATTTTAGGTAGTAAATCCCGGAGCATTATAAATTCTTACATATTGCTGACTGTTTAGAGTGCATAAGCAGTGGGAGGGATAAAATGGATTGAAAGTGGTATCTGTTATTTAACATTTTCACAAATGTAATTACAGCTTCCATGTTTTTAAGGAATACCTGAAAGGTAGATACAGATTGCAACATGCATTTGTATTTTGACTGTGCACAAAAGTTTATCTTTAAACTAGTAGAAATAGAAACTGCATAAGGGTGGGGCTAAAATTGAAAATAAACCCATGGGTTTGTCTTGCTGCTCCTTTAAGTAACACACCAGTGATGCTTAAACCCTCTATATAGAATATATCTGTGACAGACAGTACTTAATATTTGGCTGAAAGCTTGTAACTCCTAGAGGGTGGTAAGAAGCTTGATAGCATCCAAGCTTCTAATTTGTTAGGAGCCTGGTTGTGTTAATGTGTGAGCCCATGAGCAGTCACTTACACTATGAATTCCTATTTGGCTGTTATTTTTCCCTCTACAGACAAATAAGCCCATTTGGCTGCTAAAGGGCTTTTTATTTGGTTCTTCCTCCTGGTGTGAGCATGTATAAACAGCAGGACGTTACATAGAGTAGTAAACAGTAAATGAGGAAAATGCATGAACTCTCAGCTTAGGGGTGAATAGATCCTTGTTTAATATATGTAATTAAATTTGATAGCATAATGTTTTTGAAATGTTAGCTATAAATGTGTGAGTGTCTGTCAATTTGTGAATCCTGAAAGGTCCCAGTCCTATGCCAAGAAATTCACATAGTTCTGTTCTCCAATTTTCAGTACTATGGACTACAGATTTTGGAAAATGTGATCAAAACAAGGTGGAAGATCCTTCCAAGAAACCAGTGTGAAGGTAGGAAACACCTTAAGGGAAAACAATGCAGACTTTGTCTCCTGATGCTTTTATTACAGTTGAGTTGATCAATGTTATATGGCAGGATCTATTAGTATTGTCCTGCAAGCTATCTTTTAGAGGAAAGAGGCAACCACCACTTTAGTTAAATCTTGTACCTCTGAATGCAGGCAGGATGATTGAGAGTGCAAGTCTTGGGCTACTCAAGATTCAACTCAGTTTAAAAAAAAGAGGGTTAGTATAATGGCTTAGCTGGTAAGACACCTGTTTCTCTCAGACCCCTACATTGTTACCATCAGGACACAGCACAAACACCACACACACACCCTGCTGCTTAAACACATGCACACAATAACTAAAGAGCAAAGATAAGCTGTTAAAATGGTTTAGTGAATAGAGGTATACTTTTACCAAAGATGACCATGCAACTTCAACCCCCTGGACCTATATATACAGGAACCAACTCCTGCAAGCAGACCAGCACATGAAGCTGTGCTATTGAAGGACCTATCCCCACACCTGTGTACACAGAAGAAATGTTAATAGTTTTTTTTTTTTTTTTTGGTTTTTCGAGACAGGGTTTCTCTGTATAGCCCTGGCTGTCCTGGAACTCACTTTGTAGACCAGGCTAGCCTCGAACTCAGAAATCCACCTGCCTCTGCCTCCCGAGTGCTGGGATTAAAGGCCTATGCCACCAGGCCCGGCTATGTTAATAGTTTTAACAAAGCCCCTGACTTAGACTTGTGAGTGATGTGTCTGCCTTCACATTTTATGTGTACCATGTGTGTGCAGGTGCCTTCGGAGGACAGAGGTTGGTGGATCCCCTAGAATTAGAGTTACAGCCCCAGACAGCTTTGAACTGACTGGGTGCTAGAAACCAAACCTGGATTCCCTGAAGGAGAAGGGTGCTTTTTTTCTTCTTTTTCTTTGTTTTTTTTCCCCCTTTTGAGGGAGGGTAGGCAGAGTTAGTTTGTCCATCCTTCTCCATCTGTGTCCCTTTATCTGTGAGGGACAGAAGGAGGTGGCAGATCTTTTGGTGCTGGAGGTAATGACATTTAGCTGTGGTGGTGGCACAGCACTTGAGAGACAGATCTCTGACTTTGAAACTAGCCTGTTCTACAGAGTGAGTTTAAGTATATCCAGGGCCACATGGAGAAATACGTGTCTCAAAAAACAAAACCCCAAAAACTAAACAAAGTGACTGGAGAGATTGCTCAGAGGTTAAGAGCATTGAATTCTCAGCAAATACCTGTTGGCTCATAACCATCTACAAAGAGATCTGGTGCCCTCTTCTGGTTTGCAGGCATAACATTTTATACATAATAATTTTTTTTTAAATAAACAAAGGGAACTAATAAGTAATGAAACTTCCAAAGTTTGAGATGGGAACTGGGCACAGGTTCTCTGGAAGAACAGGAAGTGCACTTGCATCATCTTTCCAGCCCTGTTCCTGTTTAATGCAAGTTCTGTTTATTTTTTATTGGGATGGAATCCTATTATAGTCAGGTTGTTTTATAGGTGAGGGTGACTTTAGCACCTCCACCTGAGGACTGGGAGAACAGATCTGAGCCTCTACAGCTTTGAGAGTGCTGATCAAACCCAAGACTTCAAACATAGTAGACAAGCATTCTACCAACTTAGCCTGGTCTACATAAAAACACACACATATAACAGCTTGGCCAGCTTGGTCAACAACAGAAAAAGGGTGAGGATTAAATCTGGGCTGAACCTTGGTATGGGATGACCTTTTAAAACTTACAGGATACCAGATGTTCTACTGGTTTTATTGGTTTCAAGATGTAGCAGGATAAAATTGGGTAGTATTAATGTTTTTAAAAAGTTCTGCTTAGCCATAGCCTTTAAGTTTGATTGAGAATGAAATATTTGTTGTTACAGGAATTATTTATTGTGTACATTCTCCATGGATGTCCAGTGCTTGCATTTATCCTGGCATTCATAATAAAGTTAGTAACTTCAAAGAAGCTAACCTATTTGATTGTAATTATGCATACCTGGAATCCTAGACAGTGTGGAGGCCAAGAAAGAAGAAAATTGCCATCTTTGTTACATAGCAAGTACCAGGTCTCATACATAGGCCTAACACTCTGGAAGCTCAGATCTGTATTGAAGTCCTGAGCACCTTCTCTCTTCAGACTTCTGATATGGTCTGAGCTCTAGTGTTACCCCAGGACTAGTATCTTCACCCTTCCAGAACAGGTGCATCTGTTTTTTGTTTGTTTGCTATATAAACAGTATTCCCTGGTGCCATCCTAGCTTCCTAGTACTTACTCTGTAGACCAGGTGGCCTAAAAATCATATCCCCACCTGTCTCTGCCTCTCAAATGCTGGGACTAGATAAAGGTGTGTACCACTAGGACAGACTTAAGTCATATTCAAGGGACATACTCTTGTACTAGTTATTTCTGTGTGCTGTACCTTTTACTGACCTGTAGGAAGTCATCTTTGCCCTTCTAAATGTATACCTTACTTACCTTGATTTCTGCCAGAAAGTCTCAAACCATTATAACCACATTCATTAGTTCATTGTACACATAGGTAGTTCCAGCACTTTGAGGGTTGTATAAGTGAGATTGGTTCACTGTAAAGATTTGCTTATATTTATATGTTACTTGCATGTGTCCTTGAATGTATATATGTACACCAAGTACCTTCAGGGGCAAGAAAAGGGCACAGGATCCCCCGACTCTTAAGTTAGATCTTGTGAATCTGTGCTAGGAACAAAACTTGAGTCCTCCGCAAGATAAGCAAGCACTCATAACTGCTGCTCCCATCTCTCCTAACTGTAAAAAGCCATCTTAATGAGAAGGAGGTAGTGTGTAATAGGGGTAAAAAGATCTTTGTTGCAATGTTACAATTTTGTTCTGAATTGCTGTAATGGCCATTTAGCTGTAAGCCAGAAGATCACTGTTTTGTAGTTTTTAGTGTAGGGTTTTATTTGTTGTTGATTGAGAACCTATAGCCCAAGGAGAGCAAGAACTCACTTTGTGTAACCCCAGTTGGCAGGTGTAAATCATCACACTTGCCTGAAGTTTAAGGTTGTCTTGCGTCCCATACACAATTTTTTTTTTCCTGTGCAGAATTTCCTGGAACTTGTGCTGTAGACCAGTCTGGCCTCAATCTCAGGATCCATCTGCCCTCTGCCTCCCCAGTGCTGCAACTGTCTTGTGAAGTTTTAAGTTTTAAAAAGATATTTTTTAGTTTTGTTTTTTAAGATTTTATGTATTATATGTAAGTACACTGTAGTTGTCTTCAGACACTCCAGAAGAGGGAGTCAGATCTTGTTAAGGATGGTGTGAGCCACCATGTGGTTGCTGGGATTTGAACTCTGCACCTTTGGAAGAGCAGTCGGGTGCTCTTACCCTCTGAGCCATCTCACCATCCTAGTTTTTTAAAAAGTTAATTAAATTTACTGCTTGACACTCTTTTGGGATTTTGAGGAAGGGTTTCTCTGTGTATTTTCTTTTTTTCCCCACCACCTACCAGGGTGCAAACATGTGCCACTACCTCTAGCCCATGTAGTCCTGGGTTAGAACTCAGGACCTCATGCATACTGAGTATTCTACCAACCACCGTGCACCCACAAAACCATTAAAGGGAAATATTTCTGTTTTTCAGAACCAAAATACCCAGCTTTTGGTTATTTCAACAGGGCTCAACATGTAGCCCTGGCTGACTTCATGAACCGTGTTCTTGTGAACACGCACCACCATGTACAGCTAGGCTACTTGGTTTTGCTTTGCTTTTGTTGTTTCCCCGAAGGCAGGGTTTCACTGTGTAGTCCTGGCTGTACTGGACTGTAGACCAGGCTGGCCACAAACTTACAGATCTGCCTGCCTCTGCTCTTCCAGTGCTGGGATTAATTAAAAGGAATGTGCCACCTTCTAATCTTCCCTGCAATGATGATTTTTCTTAAGTTTTTTTTAAAGGATTTTAGAGTGATGGTGGTGCTGGTTTTTTCCACATCAATATTGGCATTGTTTTTAACAAGGGTTTTAGATATTTATAGTGCCAAGATTTAAATGGACATGCTAGTCAAGTACATTTTCACAGATCTACACCTACAGACAATACCCTTTCTTTAGATTTTATTTCTTTTTTAAAAATTAAATTATAGCTGGGTGTGGTGGCACACACCTTTAATCCCAGCACTTGGGAGGCAGTAGTAGTAGGGATTAACCTAAGTATTAAGTATAGTTTGATGGTCCTTTATAAAACCATGTTAGTCCCTGATTTTTTTCATGTTAAAATCTACTAAGAGTAGATCCTGGCTCATTAGACTCAGGTGCTTGCTGCCAAGCCCGATGCCTCAGAGTCAGCCCTTGAAACCCACATGAGAGAAGCAGCTCCCAAAAGCCATCTGACCTCAGAACAGGTCACTCTGGAGTGTGAGGCCATTTCCAGGTCAGAGTTGGTTATTTAGTAAGATGTTTGCATAAAAGTGAAGGTCAGGGCAACAGCAGCTATCCCCAAAACAGCCGGGCGGACAGAAGACTACACCTGTGTTGGATTTCCCAGTGCTTTCTATTATGGTTTTGGGTTTTGTTTGTTTGTTTGTTTTTGGTTTTTTGAGACAGGGTTTCTCTGTGTAGCCCTGGCTGTCCTGGAACTCATTTTGCAGACCAGGCTGGCCTCAAACTCAGAAATCCACCCAGACCCCTATTATGTATTTTTATTTGTCTGTTTTTTTTTTTTCTAAGATTTATTTATCTATTTTATGTATATGAGTACACAGTTATTCTCTTCAGACACACCAGAAGATCGGATCCCATTATAGATGGTTGTGAGCCATCATGTGGTTGCTGGGAATTTTACTCAGGACCTCTGGAAGAACAGTTGGTGCACTTAACCACTGAGCCATCCCCAGTCCTGGTTTTGTTTTTTTTTTTCAAGAGTTTCACTGCATAGATATGACTGTCCTCAAACTCACAGACATAAGCTTGCCTCTGCCTCCTGAGCTCTCATTCCAGTTGCCAGCCAGGACTATACATTGAGATCTAGCTTTAAATTTAAAAAGTAAAAATGAAAATTCAAGTCAATAATAACACAGGGCTAATGATCATTCTAAGTTAAGACCACTGTTTCAAAGAAGAGAGGTAGACGGTGAAAAGAAGTGAGCCTGAGTATTGGGAAACAGATAAGAGAAGATCAACTCAAATTCAAGACCTGTGTGGTGTACAGTGTTTCAGGCTAGTTACTGTCTTAAAAAATGGCTTTGGCGGGTGAGGAGTTCAGGGTCATTCTTAATTACATAGGAGTTTTATTTAGGCCAGTTTGGCTACAGGAAGTAAGAAATACTGTTGTTCTATTATTAGGCAGAGGGCAAATGATTACTTAATTTAAAAAAAAAAGGTTTGTTTCAGTAAACGCTAAAGCAATAAAGTGATCCTTTGAAGAAAATGTACCTACAGTCTTGAACTGGTACGGATTTTCTTTGTAAAAAGTAGAGGACAGTTGCAAAGAAAAAATTCTGGATTGGAGATGTCTTAGCAAGTGTGAAGCCCCCAAGTTATATAGCTTTTTTTATTTTTGTTTTTTCGAGACAGGGTTTCTCTGTATAGCCCTGGCTGTCCTGGAACTCACTTTGTAGACCAGGCTTTGTATACTCAGAAATCCGCCTGCCTCTGCCTCCCGAGTGCTGGGATTAAAGGTGTGCACCACCACGCCTGGCTGTTGTTATATAGCTTTTTACACCTTTACCTGTTCATCTTTTGCTCTGTGGGCTTTCACACACAGGTGACATACAATCACAGACAAATGGCAAAGTTTAAAAGGTATATAACTGTACAGTGGTGGGCACATCTTTAATCTCAGCACTCAGGATGCAGACACAGGCAGATGTCATTTTGAGGACAGCCTCTTTTTAGAAGGAAAAAAAAGATAAAATAAGATTAAACATAGGTAATTTAGGCATGCTTTCATAGTCCTATAATCCCAGAACTTTGGAGTCTGGACCAAGAGTTCAGGTGTGCCTGGTGTCTTCAGTATTTAGCCAGGGTGGCCATAGCTTCAGGCAATTGTCCTGTTTTAGCATTCTCAGCTATTAAACCAGGGCAGATAATATCTATTTAATCAAGGAATGCATGGTACTTGGTATACTTTTACTATAAAATTGATGTGATAGGGAAAGATGGATGGCTAGTTCATGACTACAATGGTCCTGATTTCTCAAAGCTTAAAATCAAAAGCATGGAAGAGAACATCCATTAACATTTTTTGAAGTGTTTACTCAAACAGGGAGTTTTGTGTGTTAGGCAGGTACTGTACGATTGAATATTGAACTATATCCAAAGCCCTAATTGGCATTCTTTGCAGTTGCCAGCAGTGGAATTGGAGTTTGAAATTGGCTCTGCTCTCTACCAGGTTCTGAATGTTTGCTAACATAGAGTAAAAGTGTCTTTTTTTCTTTTCTTTTTTTTTTTTTAAGATATATTTATTTATATTTATGTATATGAGTATACGATAGCTGGTTGTGAGCCACCATGTGGTTGCTGGGATTTGAACTCAGGACCTTCAGAAGAGCAGTCAGTGCGCTAAACTTACCCTGAGTCATCTCTCCAGCCCAAAGTGTGACATTCTTAATTTAAATTAAGAGTCACATTCTAGGCCGGGCATGGTGGCGCTCACCTTTAATCCCAGCACTTGGGAGGCAGAGGCAGGCGGATTTTTGAGTTCGAGGCCAGCCTGGTCTACAGAGTGAGTTCCAGAACAGCCAGGGCTACACAGAGAAACCCTGTCTCGAAAAACCAAAAAAAAAAAGAGTCACATTCTAGTTCCGGGGTATTCTTACTCCTTAGTGCCAGAGTTAGATTCATAAAATTCCTTGCCTAATTTCATTTTTTAATTTTTTATGCATTACATATTTTTATAGGAATAAAAAAATACGTCGTTGGTCTCATTATCAAGACATCCTCTGACCCAACTTGTGTAGAGGTAAGGAAAATGTTAATTTTTAAGTTTTATTTTAATTCATTTCAGTGTTGTGTGTACACATGCAGGAGAGTGCATGTATCATGGGTATGGAGGTCAGAAGTCAACTTGAGTCATTTATCCCCTCTCCTGTCGATGTAGGTCTGAAGAGCGAATTTATGTGTTTACCCTGAAAACCTATTTAATGGTTTCATAAAATTAAATTTATTTATAGAATAATATTCTGTGTGCATGTTTGTAAATACTTGAGTGCCGTTTGAGGATACAGGCAACTTTTGGAGTTGGTTCTACCATTGTTGATGTAGAGGCGTGGACTTAGGTTGTCAGGGTTGTTGGCGGTTGGCTTTACATTCTGAACTACCTCCCTGGTTCCAAGAGAATGTATTAAAGAAAGGGAAATTATGTATGTTAGTCTGTTTTTAATTATCCCAGGAACATGCATATTTCTTTCTTTCTTTTTTTTTTTTCCCCGAGACAGGGTTTCTCTGTATAGCCCTGGCTGTCCTGGAACTCACTTGGTAGACCAGGCTGGCCTCGAACTCAGAAATCCGCCTGCCTCTGCCTCCCAAAGTGCTGGGATAAAAGGCGTGCGCCACCAGGCCCGGCTGCATATTTCTAATAGACATAATTACTTCCTATGCTTATGATTGTATTGAATTCTTTAGGCACTTATTTAATCTGACCCCTTTTCACCCTCCCTAGAAAGAAAAGGTGTATATTGGCAAGTTGAATATGATTCTTGTTCAGGTAAGCTTTATATTAGCCATCTTCCTCAGAAAAATTAATATTTGGATCTTTTCTTATCCTACAGATGAATATATTTTTAAAATTAGTTTTATTTTTAATTATGTGTAGATGTGTTTGCCAGTGGGTATATGCATGCAAGTGAAGGTTTTGACAAAGGCGCAAAGGCATATGAAACCTGGGCCAGAATTAAAGATGGTTATTATTGACATGGCCCTGGCAATTAGTCAGGTTAACATTTGTTACATTTGAAAAGTCTGTTGTGATAAAGATCAAAAATTATTTTAGGACTCAATTATATGGATATAATTATGAATTGGATTACAATATGGAGTTTTAAATTTTCAGTGGGACCAGATTCTTAAACTTTGCCTGCAACTGTGCATTTATTTCTTCATTTACATGTAGCTCTTCTAATCCCAGTTTATATATCCTTGCATGGAATGTGGCATCCTAGTTAATCTCCGTATGTTCTTTCCTAACCAACCATGTATTTAAGTTTAGAATTTTTATATTGGCCTATTTTCTCTATTTGCCCCCAACAGACCATCCTTTTGTAGAATGTTTGGAATGTATTTGGCCATGACTCTGTCCAAATATCAGAAATCTAATACATTAAAATGGTGTTTTAATCGATGACTCTGTCCATGCTTGAGCTCTCAAAGCTCATAAAATGTTCCAACAGGGCCTGGTGGCATTGAGTCATGTAAGAGCCCCAATTCAGCTTCAGCACTGCACTAAATAATGTTACGACTAGATAGTATCCAATAAAAAATGTCTGTTTTGGGATAGTAGGGATTGATTTGAGGGGCTGATATACTTCATGAACATTTAGCTTGGCCCCTAAACCCTTCATCATTAGGTCTCATAGTTTGGGATATACATCTCTCAATCTTATATTAATATACATTAGGACATATATAAGTCTCAAGGTAACTGGGGCCTTTAAGCATTGAAAGCACTGTTTTATACTATGTATGGTATATTAATGGGGAAGTGACTAACACTCTGGGTTTGATGATGTTTTATCTTTGTCAAATGATATGAAATGAAAATTTCATTTTTAATTTTAGATACTTAAGCAAGAGTGGCCTAAGCATTGGCCAACTTTTATCAGTGACATTGTTGGAGCAAGTAGGACCAGTGAAAGTCTGTGTCAAAATAATATGGTGATTCTTAAACTCTTAAGTGAAGAAGTGTTTGATTTCTCTAGTGGACAGATAACCCAAGTTAAAGCAAAGCATTTAAAAGACAGGCAAGTATTTATGTTTTAAATTATTTCATGCTATATGGAGCTCTTAAGTGTAAACATCTTTAATGAAATCTGGTCAGCAGTGTTTACATTACTGGGGAAGGGGTAGGACTCCCCTGAAGTCAGCATTTATGTCGTCCCTTTCTTTCTTTCTTTCTTTCTTTCTTTCTTTCTTTCTTTCTTTCTTTCTTTCTTTCTTTCTTTCTTTCTTTCTTATTTATTTTATTATTTTCTTTATTTACATTTCAAATGCTATCCCAAAAGTTCCCTATACCCTTCCCCCGCCCCTGCTCCCTACCCACCCACTCCCACTTCTTGGCCCTGGCCTTCCCCTGTGCTGGGTCATATAAAGTTTGCAAGACCAAGGGGCCTCTCTTCCCAATGATTGCCAAATAGACCATCTTCTGCTACATATGCAGCTAAAGACACGAGCTCAGGGGGTACTGGTTAGTTCATATTGTTGTTTTGTCCCTCCTTTCTAAATCAGGTTTTGTTTTGTTTTGTTTTTTTCATAGCATGTGCAATGAGTTTTCACAAATATTTCAGCTTTGTCAGTTTGTGATGGTAAGTGGTTTTAATTTTCTTTTTTTAAAATAAGAGTTAGAGGAAAGTATATTTATGGTATGATGTTTGTGTTTCCAGGAAAATTCCCAAAATGCTCCCCTTGTTCATGCCACATTAGAAACACTGCTGAGATTTCTGAACTGGATTCCACTGGGATACATCTTTGAGACAAAGTTAATTAGCACATTAATTTACAAGGTAAAACCTGTACACTTCAGCTTGTCTCTGCGTAGTCACAGTAGGTTTTGTTCACTGCTACTCCACTCACCGTCTGTCTCTGAAATGAAGGGGCTGCTCAAGGTCTTTGCTAGTAATTGTTTAATAGGAATCTCATCAGTGTATGTGGGGTTTGTTTTCTTTAGCTCAGGATTAGTGGTAGATATTAATTCTAATACTATAGAGTCAGAAGCAGGAGGTCTCTAATAGTACATTTGCTTAATATTGTGTATATGCCTGGGTGAGGTTGTGTGGAAAAGTCGTAACTTGGTTGAGATTTGGTTTGCTTCCCCATGGGTGTTGTGGGGAGTGAACATTGGGTGCTTCTTTTTTACCTGCTGAGCATCTCAGGCTCCGGGTCTACAAATTGGGATTTTGAGGGTGGCTTGAAATACATAGCAGGGTATAGTGGTTCAAAGTTACGTGAGACCTATGTGAGCCGAATCCAAGTTGAAAGCTTTAATCCTAGCATTTAATCTGTGTGATTCTGGTTTGGTTTAGGACTTTAAGGACTATATAATATAGTAGCGGCTGGAGAGATGGCTCTTGGCAGAGGGCCTGAATTCAATTCCCAGCGACCACATGGTGACTCACAACCATCTGTAATGGGTCCTGATGCCCTATATTTATTTATTTATTTTAAAGATTTATTTATTATATGTAAGTACACTGTTAGCTGTCTTCAGACACTCCAGAAGAGAGATTAAGATCTTGTTAAGGATGGCTGTGAGCCACCATGTGGTTGCTGGGTTTTGAACTCTGTACCTTTGGAAGAGCAGTCAGGTGCTCTTACTCACTGAGCCATCTCACCAGCCCCCTGATGCCCTTTATCTAGCTAATGGTGTTTAGCTAATGTCCGTTTTCAATGTTTTCTTCAGTACTACCTTTGAACATTTATACTTAGATTATTTTATTTTGTAATGAACCCTATGCAAATTTCTTGGTTATTTATATTTTTAAAAACAGGGTCTCAAGTCAATCAAACATACCTAATCTTGAGAAAGTTACCAGATAGGTACCTCCCACGCTGCCCCACATAATGGAGCTTACTGTTTTCTTAACAAACACAGGGCATTAGGGTTGTTCTCCAGCATCCCGAAACATCTCTGATGCACAGCAAAAAGGACAGAAGTTTAGGGTCATCATCTTTTTTTGTTTTTTTGTTTTGTTTTGTTTTGTTTTTCTAGACAGGGTTTTTCTGTATAGCCCTGGCGTTTAGGGTCATCTTTAACTATAGAGCAATTTTGAGCTCCATCTGGATCTTTGATATAAAAGAAAAGTATTTGTGCTCCTTTAGACATTTTATTTGTTTTATTTTGTGGAAATGGGATTTGACTGCATGCCACATGAATATCTGTTGCTCTTGATGTCCAAATGCATAGAGGTCAGAAGAGGGTGTTGAATCTCCTGGGACTTGCTGTTGCGGGTGTTGGGAGTACTATTTGGGTCCTCTGCAAAAGCACTAAATGCTTTTAACCACACCCTTCATCATTTTTAAATAAATGTTTCTCGATTTAACTTTTAATTTTTTTTAAATAAAATTTTTCTTTTAATAGTTCCTGAATGTTCCAATGTTCCGAAATGTTTCTCTAAAGTGCCTCACTGAGATTGCTGGTGTGAGTGTAAGCCAATATGAGGAACAATTTGAAACTCTGTTTACACTTACAATGATGCAGCTAAAACAGGTATATGCCACTGTCTTGAAAATCATTTGAATCATTTTAATGCATTCGAAATTGTTAGATTTTAGATTCATAACCAGCAACACTGCCAAATAAACAATTAAAAAAGGTTAGGTTTAAGTTAAACTATAGAATAGCTACTATAGATCAGCCATGGTGTGATTGTGTGTATGTTACCTGTAATGTTAGATAGAAATTTTGATGTTTTTCTCTTTGAAATATTAAGGCTTTAGGGATACCATGATAATAGTTCTAGAAGTTTGAGGTTGAATATTGTGAAGATAGATCACAGTGGGAAACTGACCAATGTTCCCTCAGACTGTTCTGTTGTAGTGGGTGTAAAAGATTCATCTGACTGCTAGTGGTTTTTTTGAGGAAAAGTCTGTTAGAAAACGTCAAAAAATATAACATCAGTCTGGATTGGCCAGAAACAAAGCCAAGATAGTCCTTTGTATGTTAATATTAGCAAATGGGTGATGTCATTTTAGATGATTTCATAGTATGTAGATTGATGATGGTTTTCAAATTGCAGATGCTTCCTTTAAACACTAATATCCGACTTGCATACTCGAATGGGAAAGATGATGAACAGAACTTTATTCAAAATCTCAGTCTGTTTCTCTGTACCTTTCTAAAAGAGCATGGTCAACTTCTAGAAAAACGACTGAATCTCAGGGAAGCACTCATGGAGGTAAGTCTGGTTCTTATCATTTATTTCTCTTGAATATGAGCCTGTTACGTGTATGTGGGTCCCATGTACTCCTGCCTGGCCTGGCTGTCCTTGAACTCACTATGTAGAATGTGGTAACCTCAAACACAAAGAGATCTCCCTGCCTATCCCTGCCAAATGCTGGGATGTATGCAGGTACTGGGCTCTTTTTTTTTTTTTTTTTTTGAGACTGATTCTCATACTTTCTCTTAGGATGTTTGGAATTCAGAAGGGTTCAATAGTGTTGAACTAGTGTGAACTTATTTCTTAGCTTCTGAGGTATAAGCATGTCTTGATTCAAAACTAGATTTCTAAAGGCTGGCCCAATAGGATATTTTAAATTTTTGTTTATTGTTGGATGTGTTCCTGTTAATTCTAGAACACCTGGGGCGCGTAGAGAAACCCTGTCTTTAAAAAAAAAATTGTAAAGACTAGTGCTAGTTTAGTATATTCAAACGCAATTTAACTAACAGTAGTGTGTTTTCCAAACTTTTTTTTTTTTTTTTTATCATCTTCACAGAAAATCATTACTATTTTATCAGGTCTCACCGGCCCATTGCTTTATGTCCCTGGATTTATCTGTTACTTTATATACATTGTAATATATGATACATTTTCTTTTTAATATATATGTTAGCATATTGTAAAGAACTACCATGTTCTCCATGGTTATGTAATATTTCATTGTGAGAGTATACACATTTTGTGTTTTACTGAGCCCTGGTGGCATTTTACTTTGAGATCCAGTCCTCTAGTTCCGATGTGCATGGAATTCATTTATATCAGGGCATCCTCAAAGTTGTGAAGTTCATGTCTCTGCTTTACCATCACCCACTATTGAAGGGACCCTTTATGACTGATGTTTCTGCCTTCCCATGTGCTGGGACCAGAGCTCTAGGGCATGCTGTCCAGCTTAGAAGCTGTTTAAAGACACTGGATTGTACCAGTATTTGTTTTTTGTTTTTGTTTTTTAAATGTATTTATTATTATATCTAAGTACACTGTCTTCAGATGCACCAAAAGAGGGCATCAGATCCCATCACAGATGGTTGTGAGCCACCATATAGTTGCTGGGATTTGAACTCATGACATTCAGAAGAGCAGTTAGTGCTCTTAACCACTGAGCCATCTCTCCAACCTGGATTGTACCAGTTTAAAGTATCCTGGAAACATAGGACATGTCAGAAAAAATATCTGCTGCCTGTTTTCAGTCTGTTTGAGGGATGAGATGCCATATATATTTCAAATAGAGCCTTTGGGTTTTGCTTTTTGAGACAAGGCCTGGCTGGCTATCCTAGACCTGACTTTATAGACCAGACTGACCTTGAGCTAAGAGATCCACCTGGCTTTTGGCCTCCCAAGTGCTGGGATTAAAGACACGAATGGGGCTGGAGAGATGGCTCAGTGGTTAACTGAGCACTGACTGCTCTTCCAGAGGATCTGGGTTCAATTCCCAACAACCACATGGTGGCTCAGAACCATCTGAAATGGGATCTGATGCCCTCTTCTGGTGTGTTTGAAGACAGTGACATTGTACCCACATACAGGAAGTATAAATAAATCTCAAAAAAAAAAAAAAAAAAAAAAGACATGTATGTGCTCATACTTACTGCCCAGAAAATTTGGGGATAATACTTAAACAATTTTCTTGATCTTAATATGCAGGCTCTTCATTATATGTTGTTGGTGTCTGAAGTGGAAGAAACTGAAATTTTTAAAATCTGCCTTGAGTACTGGAATCATTTGGCGGCTGAGCTCTACAGAGAGAGTCCATTTTCTACATCTGCTTCTCCCTTGTTATCTGGAAGTCAGCACTTTGATATTCCTCCTAGGAGACAGCTGTACTTGACCGTGTTATCAAAGGTAATGATGTGGTTGGTCAGCACTCTCGTTTCTTACTATAGATTTGGTGGCTAAGGTATTAGAAGTAGAACTTAAGAGGTTTTCTAGTTGCAATTTGTTTATTTTTTTCTTTTTTTGAGACAGGGTTTCTCTGTATAGCCCTGGCTGTCTTGGAACTCAATTTGTAGACCAGACTGGCCTAGAACTCAGAAATCTGTCTGCCTCTCAAGTGCTGCGATTAAAGACATACGCCACCACTGCCTGGCCAATTTCTTTCTTCCTTAATTTCTTTTTTTTTTTTTAAGATTTATTTATTGGGGGCTGATGAGTTCATATCCCAGCAACCACATGGTGGCTCACAACCATCCGTAAAGAAATCTGACACCCTCTTCTGGAGTGTTTGAAGACAGCTACAGTGTACTTACATATAATACATATAAGTACACTCCAGAAGAGGGCGTCAGATCTCTTTACAGGTGGTTGTGAGCCAACTTGTGGTTGCTTGAAATTGGACCTCTGGAAGAGCAGTCAGTTCTTTCAACTGCTGAGCCATCTCCTAATCCCCACTTGCAGTTTTTAGAAATATGCTTCTTAAGCTAACAGCCTTGCATAATCTGGATTTACTAAAGTGTATATTCATTGCCTGTCTCCAATCTAGTCATTCAATAAGACATATGAAATCTGTAAACCAGAGGTTAACTATTGATACTATTTAAAACATAGATCAAGTCAAGTGATGCTAGCCTTTAATCCTAGCACTCAGGAGGCAGAGGAGGCAGATCTCTTGAGTTTGAGGACAGCTGGGTCTACACAGAGAATCCAAAAGTCCAAATTTGGTACCAAATAAGGGATGGAGAGTGACTTGTATCATCACAGTTACCAAGCATTTTAAAATTGAAAGTGTGGGTAGGTGTTAAGTACAAGGCTGACCTTGACCCATTGGGCTTCATGGATCCACCTCCCAAGTTTTGGAATTACAAATATGTGCTTATGCCTCGTATGTAAATTTTACTTTCAGCTTGATAGCCAATCCTAGCCTCTAAATAGGAATCCACTCAGTTTTAGAAGTGCTGAGGCTGTAGGAATGTACAACTATGTGTGCCTGAATATTTTCTTTAAATTCTCATGTTAGAATGAGTTTGATTTGTGTAGCATCTAAATTAGTATATGCTTTTTAAGTACATGCCTCTCATCCTATATTTGACATGGCTAGTAAGTGTCTTAACGGGTTCTTTACTGGTTTATTGATCAATAGGTCCGTTTATTGATGGTTAGTCGCATGGCTAAACCAGAGGAGGTACTGGTTGTAGAAAATGATCAGGGAGAAGTTGTAAGAGAGTTCATGAAGGATACTGATTCCATTAATTTGTATAAGAATATGAGAGAAACATTAGGTAAGTAAAGACAGTAATTCTTATAATTTATCCCCTATTTGTGAAAATAATTGGTTGAAGTTAAACAGTTTCTGAATCGGTAACCATATACTTATTAATATGCTGTTACATCTTAGCAGAAAAATTTACACTGTGAAACATCTGCATTTTTTTTATTTTTTATTTTATTTTTTATTTTTTTATTTTTGTAGTTTATCTTACTCATCTGGATTATGTAGATACGGAAATAATAATGACTAAGAAACTTCAAAATCAAGTGAATGGTACAGAATGGTCATGGAAGAATTTGAATACATTGTGTTGGGCAATAGGCTCCATCAGTGGCGCAATGCATGAAGAGGATGAGAAGCGGTTTCTTGTTACTGTTATTAAGGTATGCTGCCAGTAAGATGAAGTAGAACTATTAAAGATCTATTTTGCAACTTAATATGACCAATGCTTATCTTATTTTATAGGATCTTTTAGGATTATGTGAGCAGAAAAGAGGCAAAGATAATAAGGCTATTATTGCATCGAATATCATGTACATAGTAGGTCAATACCCCAGATTTTTGAGAGCACATTGGAAATTTTTGAAGACAGTAGTAAACAAGCTATTCGAATTCATGCATGGTAAATCTCACTTAATAAAGTCATTGTACATAATTTAACTTTTCATTTGTTATGTTGAACAAAAAAATAAATAAATGTTTTTATCTTGTTAGAGACCCATGATGGAGTCCAGGATATGGCTTGTGACACGTTTATTAAAATAGCTCAAAAATGCCGTAGGCATTTTGTTCAGGTTCAAGTTGGAGAAGTAATGCCGTTTATTGATGAGATTTTAAACAACATAAATACCATAATTTGTGATCTTCAGCCTCAGCAGGTATATAAGTCACTGTGCTTATTATTAAATGTACATGAGTTTTTGCTTGCCTATGTTTGTGTGTGTACGCCTCCTATGTATGAAGAAGCAGGAAGCAGACGTTAGGAACCATGGAGCTAGAGTTACTTAGACACTGACCACTGGGTGATGAGGCTTGAACCTGGGTTCCTGCACGTGTAACCAGCCTGCATAACTGTTGAGATCCCTCAGTGGTTCTTGTTTATAGAAGTACTATGCTTGAAGGATGGTTCAGAGTGGGTACTACTCTTGTCGAGGACTATAGTTGGGTTCCCAGCGCCCACACTTAATGCTAATTACTCTTGTAACTCCAGGTTCGGTGTTCTCCATTTTCATCTTAAGGTCTCTTCAGGCTTCTACACTATGTGTTCATAGCCCCCCATTCCCACATACATACACAGTCAAAACTAAAAGAAAACTAAAGAAACAGGTTAATAATTGGAAAAATAAGTATTAATTAATTAATACAGCCTAAATGTATTTGTAATTTGGTTACATATATTTTATATTATTTGGGTACATGAGAGTATGAAAATAAAAATGTTTGCATTTAAAACAGGTTCATACATTTTATGAAGCTGTGGGCTACATGATTGGTGCACAGACAGACCAGACAGTTCAAGAGCATTTGATAGAAAAATACATGCTACTCCCTAATCAAGTGTGGGACAGTATAATACAGCAGGCTACCAAAGTAAGTTTTTATCTTTTATGTATGTTTTAGGTGTTTTTTTCCTCTGTTGTTTTATTTTCATTTTGAGTTTTATTGAGGTTTAAGGTCCACTTTTGAAATGTAGACTTCAAACAGGAGTCCCTTTTAAATTGTAATGTGTTCATGTTACATTGAACACTCCTGCTACCCATCTCGTGAGTGTTTAGCCTCGACTTTCTGGAAAGTCTTTCAGAACAGACACATTACGTTAGTCACTTCTGGTGATCTGAGCTTCACCCCTCAGGTTTATATGAAAGCCTTTAATGCACTCGGCTGTATTTCTTACTGTATAAGTGCTTTCATGTGAGTTTGAGCAATTGAAACATTACATAAGTCAGATGTGATAGGATAAGCATAATCCTAACACTTAGAAATAGAGGCAGGACAAAAAGTTAAAAGCCATCCATGGCAACATAGCAAGTTGGAAATCAGCTGAGACCTAGAATACTCTGATCAAAATAAGAGAAAGACAGAAAAAGTGACAGGATCTTGTTTTGTGTGTAATCATGATAGTTGAGACAGTTTACTGTGGATTCCTAGGGGACCTGGAGAGACTGTTCTCACTCTACTCTTTAGGTTTTTAAGTACTTTGAGCTTTAGGTATGATTAAGTTGGTAGGGACTAACCTTGGGACCTCCTGTTTGTAAAACATCTTAGCACTGAACTATAACCTAGGCCTTGTATTGTCTTTTGAGATAACAAATAAGATGAAGTTTTCAGGCCGGGCGTGGTGGCGCACGCCTTTAATCCCAGCACTTGGGAGGCAGAAGCGAGTGGATTTCTGAGTTCAAGGCCAGCCTGGTCTACAGAGCGAGTTCCAGGACAGCCAGAGAAACCCTGTCTTGAAAAAAACCAAAAATAAATAAATAAATAAAAGATGAAGTTTTTAATAAATGAGATTGCTTTATTGTGATAATTTCAGAATGTGGATATCCTGAAAGATCCTGAAACAGTCAAGCAACTGGGGAGCATATTAAAAACAAATGTGAGAGCCTGCAAAGCTGTTGGTCATCCCTTTGTAATTCAGCTTGGGAGAATTTATTTAGACATGCTTAATGTATATAAGTGCCTCAGTGAAAATATTTCTGCAGCTATTCAAGCTAATGGTAAGTGTTCTTGCTTCTTGGGGACATAGAATGCTGGGTAAAGGGCCTTCTGCTTTCACTGTCTTTCAGTTTTTTTTTGAATTTTTGAGATAGGGTTTCTCTGTATAGCTCTGGCTGTCCTGGAACTCACTTTGTAGACCAGGCTAGCCTCGAATTCAGAAATCCGCCTGCTTTTCCCTCCCAAGTGCTGGGATTAAAGGCGTGCACCACCACTGCTCGGCGATTTCACTGTCTTTCATACCCTTTCTGCACTTTCACATTTAAGTAAACCTGCTGTCTGGAGTGTCAAAATGCCCAAGACCCTTTCTCAACAGTTGCTTGCCTACCCAATTAAGATTAGTCTTGCTTGCCTACAAGTATAGTTTATTGACAGAGTAACTATTTTGCAAAATCCCCAAAGCTGTGTGTTGGATCTTGGCTATTTGGGGGTTTGCACTTTGGAATTCTCTCTTCTATCCATTAATTTTTCAACCTTTCCTCCAATAAATTCTTTTGAAGGTATAGCTTTTTAAATGGTCAGTGGAGTTACATTGTTTGAAGTAGACCTAACTTTGCATACTATCAGGTTAGCTTATGTTTGTTTGTTCTTCAGGTGAAATGGTTACAAAGCAACCGTTGATTAGAAGTATGCGGACAGTAAAAAGGGAAACTTTAAAGTTAATATCTGGTTGGGTGAGCCGTTCCAATGATCCTCAGATGGTAAGATTTTTGTTTTTTTCTTTTACTTCACATTCTCTAATATGTCTTGTCTACATGTATTTGCTTTTAAAAGATAGTTAAATGTCTGTGTTTAGGGATATTTAGTACGAGTATTTGTTGAAGTCCTTTTATAGTAAAAAAGATAGTAATTTAGCTTTTTGAAGAAATTTGTTTGCTACAGATGATGATTATAAGTAAGATTGGTTATTTGGGGCTCTAGAGAATGTCCAAAGGTAGATTGAAGGGTTGTTAAGATTAAAAACAAAATCTCATTAGAATTCATATTTTATATATAGGTCAATAGATAATCCAGGCCATATAACTCATAAGCTGAAGCTACTACAGTGGCTGGGAGGTAGGAGGATAAAAGATTACAAATTAAGGATTTGAATCATCTCAGCAGCCCTCATCATTTATCTTGAGCTTTGATGATTGTCAATTTTAAAAAAAAATAGTCAACACTATGGTAGATTGTTATGCCTGATCTCAAATCAGCAACAAAAATAGGATCCTGCCCTATTCTCACTATTAGTGTGTGATACAACTATAATTTTTGTGAGTTGGTAAAATGGAATCTGGAGCAGTCAGTACCCAGCTCAGTGAATGACGGAGTTTTCTGCCAAATCTCAATGGATTCCAACACTGGGAACCACATGGTGGAAGGAGATCAACTCACACAGATTAACCTCTCTGACTTATATGTGCATGTGTATGTACATGAGAAAACCTGATAGTTAGGACTAAAGTATTCATTTTCTAAGTTGTGCAGAATAGTTCAAACAGCATCTACTCAATGGTGTGAGTTCTTCCCTGTGTCTTTGTCACAGTAAGAGCCATCTCATCACCTTCACTTTTCAGTTAAGGGTGTTATTTTGCCACTTGTGGTGGCACACCCTGGTAGTATTTGCCAAAGGATTCAGGGCAGGAGAATCACCTTTATAGGCCAGCCTGAGTACAGTTAGTGGTGATGGAACATACTTTTATTTGGGAGGCAGGGGCAGGTGGATCTAGGATAGCCTGGGCTACACAAAAGAGGCTGTGGTGGTTTTTTGCTGTTTGGGTTTTGTTGTTTTAAAATCCATTGACGATTTAATGCTGAGAATGGCAAAGTGAAACATCAGTTTAAGAAAATGTAGTATAAAGTAGGTGAATAGTAGTGACTGGTTGCAGTTCCCAAGTGTGTGTTACTGCACTAATAGTATGTATAGGTGACCACAGGAGAGCTACTGCTGTCCCTCACAGGTTTGAGCGCCATTTAAATGCAGGAAGTTCTTGAGCCTGCTTGTGCTTGGGGAAGTTACCATAAACACTTGCTCAGCTCTAACTCTGATAAAATTCTTGTGGGGTAGCTTTACTTACAGATTAGTTACTAGTTAAGAAATTACTTCCCACCCTTAGTGACAGGGACTCATGGTCTGGATTTGCTATGGCAATGTAGCCACCTTTTTTTTTTTTTTTTTAATTGATGCATGTTTAGATTGTGTAGGCACAGAGAACCATTCACTATATCTGGCTTTCCTCCTGTATCAGCTTCACAGCAGTGGCCACAGAATACCAAAATCTTGGTTTTATTCAACCCACTGTTAGAGCATACATTGAAGTCTGGTCTTACAGTATTTTGGATCTAGCCAATTTAGGACTCTTGACTACTGAATATATATGAAAGTGATATTTTGGTACACACCTGTCATCATAGCCCTAGGACTTGTAGCAGGATGAATGCCATGTGTTTGGGTGCAACCTTGATATGTAATGAGACTCACAGATATATTTAAACTAACTAGTATCTATGCCTGTTGTTAATGTTGACCTTACTGGTTCCTGTTGCTAAAATATTTTAGCATCAAATCTCATCAGATAATCTGAATTACCTTAGAGACTGGAGTGACCTATATTACTTTCCCCCAAAAACAGGTAGCTGAAAACTTTGTTCCTCCTTTGTTGGATGCAGTTCTTATTGATTACCAGAGAAATGTACCAGCTGCTAGAGAACCAGAAGTGCTTAGTACTATGGCCATTATTGTCAACAAATTAGGTGGACATATAACAGCTGAAATACCTCAAATATTTGATGCAGTTTTTGAGTGCACATTGAATATGATAAATAAGGTAGGTGATCTGTGTTTTTATTATATAATGGAAGATTTTGAGGTATGTTCTTAACTCCTAAATATATAAATGACAAATATATAGAATTCAGTATTATATTTATAGTATAAGGTCATCTCAATAGAATCTTGACCAAAAAAAGGACAAAAATACTGGTCATGGACACACTTAGATATAAGAATGCTCAAAGGGCAGAGGTGGGTGCATAGAACTATGATCTCTAATTTCTGGGAAGGCATGGTTGGCCTGGAACTCACTCTGTAGATCCAGCTGGATTAGAACTTAGATCTGTCTGCCTCTAGAATTAAGGGTGTGCTCCACAAATTATTGAAATAATCACAAACTAGCAAACACAGCTAGGTTTCTGGTCTACATATAGCATACACATATAACAGCTTGTTAATGCATTTGGCCAGCTTGGTCAACAAAAGAAAGGGATGGGGATTAAATCTATGCTGAACCTCGGTATGGGATAACTTTTAAAACTTAGGGGATACCAAATATTCTACTGGGTTTATTGGTTTCAAGATGTAGTAGGATAAAATTGGGTGTATTTATCTGTAAGTTAAAAAAAAGTTCTTCCTGGACTGTAGAGGTAGCTTGGGGTTAAGAGCACTGACTGCTCTTCCAGAGGTCTCAGTTCAGTTCCCAGCATGGTGGCTCACAACCATCTGTAGTGGGATCTAATGCTCAGTGTCTTAAGAAAGTGTATAAATAAAAATACATAAATCTTCTGTTTGTTTTTGTTTTTTGAGACAGGTTTTCTCTGTATAGCTCAGGCTGTCCTGGAATTCATTTTGTAGACCATGCTGGCCTCGAACTCAGAAATCCGCCTGCTTGTGCCTCCCAAGTGCTGGGATTAAAGGCATGCACCAACACTGCTGGGCACATAAATCATTTTTTAAAAAAGTTTTCCAGATGGGTTGTGATGCAAACACACACCCAGACCTTTGGTGAGTGAATTTGGGACAACAGCATATTCTTGCCAAGCATAAACTGGCCTGAGACTTCAGCAGGCTTCCTGAGAATAGGCGTTTCATGGAAAGCATGGCTGTGTTTGTTAGTTTGTGATTATTTCCAGAGCATGGTACTTAAATCTTTAACACATAAATTCTAGCCTGGAGGTGGTGGATCTCTCTGAGTTCTAAGCCAGCTGACTCTACAAAGCCTAGTGACAGGAGAGCCATGGCTATCCAGAGAAACCCTGCCTTTGAAAACCAATGATAACAAGAAAAAAACAAATCCTAAAATTTGGGCTTCTTAGGTAGAAACTTGATATTTTCCTCTTTTAATAAGACATTGAAATGTTTGTGTTCTTTCTTATTTTAGGATTTTGAAGAGTATCCAGAACACAGAACAAACTTTTTCTTATTACTTCAAGCTGTCAATTCTCACTGTTTCCCAGCATTCCTAGCTATTCCACCTGCACAATTCAAGCTTGTTTTGGATTCTATTATTTGGGCTTTTAAACATACTATGAGGAATGTTGCAGATACAGGTAAATACATTTAAGTCATTTGACTGATAAAGCAGAAATCTACATTAAGTCTCAGTAACTGTTTAATTTCCGGGGATGGGGGACATGAGTATTCAGTTTTCAGAGATTTCTAAAATACTCAATTAATTCATTAGTGAAAATTGATTACTTTAAAATGAGCCATTCTAGCAGCATTATGAAAATCTGGTGGAGATATGTTTCAACATCCTTCATAGAGCTCATGAATTTAGTATATGCTCTTTGTCGGTTAGCTGTTAGTATCTATCTTAAAAGCCAGTGTGGTGTTAGAACTGTTGATTTTATTCTGTTCATGGGTTTGATTTTTTGGTTTTTTTGTTTGCTTTTTTTTTTTTTTTTTGTATTTCTGTTTAGCCCTGGCTGTCCTAGAACTCAGATATATTTGCCTCCCAAATGGTGTGTGTCACTACATCCACTGTTGACTTGGCGATTTGTTTTTCATTAATTCTCTACCCCATCTCATATCTACCTGTGAGCCTGTGAATGGAGGTGTGCGTCATGTCTTACATGTGCAAGTCTACGTGTGCTTGCTTGCTTGCTGCGGTTCCTGGGAACCTGGTTTTGATTTCTAACTGGTTCCAGTGTATCTTACATTCTTCTGACCTCTAGAGGCACAGTGTACACAGTGGGGTGTGTGTGTGTGTGTGTGTGTGTGTACAGAGTATAAGCATCCATACACTTAAACTTAAGGACAGGATTTACTCTTTACTGACCTATGCTCCAGTGTAAGAGGGCCAACTGTTTTCTGGGCATTTTGACTTGCTTTCTCTGGGACCCTATAGGAATTCCCCTGTGTAGGAATCCTGCTGTCTGGATTGGATACCCATGGGGAATTGCATAGCTTGTAGGTTGCCCCCATGAAAGGGTTATTCTACCCCCTTGGGATCAGGACTGAAAGGTTGAGAACCACTGTTTATGTATGATTGCTTAGCTTTTGTGAATGCCTGGAGCCTGTGCAAGCCAGAAGTGGGTGGTGGATAGTTGTGAGCAATGAAGAACATTGGTCCTAGGAATCAATCCTTTGCAGGAGCAAAAAGCATTGTTAACTGCTGAGCCACCTCTCCAGCTCCCATTTATTTTCTGACACAGGGTCTTGTGTATTCCAGGCTAGTCTACCAACTTAATGATCATTCTGTCTACTTTCTAAGTTCTGGACATGTTGGCTTTGTACAACCGAGTTTTATCTTAGACCTTTGGTATTGTGTGTTTGTCTTCATATATGTCAATTCAACACTCATTTGCCTGGTTACCCACAGAAGATGTGTATGGACTACCTTCCCTTTGGAATATAAAATGTTTGTTTAAAATAGCCAAATCAAACACCAGATTTGGTTATTTATGCTTTTAATCCCAGTCCTGGAGAAGTTCAAGTGAAATAGTGTTTCCAGCTTAAGGCTAACCTAAATTACAGGGCAATACCCTGTCTGAGTAAATAAAACACGCATGTCTTTGCTTAGTTCTCATATCTGGCTATATGTTAAGATGCTTGTGACATATTTTAGAGTCTGTGAACTTCATTGCTAATTTAAAATTAATATGCAGATTCATAAAAATGGGAGTGGGGTGGGCTCACTAGGCATGGTGGTCCATACCTTTAGTATCAGCACTGGAGGGACAGAGTCTTGAGGCCCAAGTTCTGAGACTGCCAAGGAGACACAGACACACACACACAAAAGGATGGAAGAAGAGACAGGAAAACCCAGATTAATTTGGAACCTATGGGGGAGGAGTTAAGACAGAAATTGCCACATGTCTATACTAGAGTTAACTATATCCTGAGGAGCTCCATATTTGTGTGTGTGTGTGTGTGTGTGTGTGTGTGTGTGTTTTATGTATACATAACATAGAAGTATATATTCTCCATAAAGAAGAACAGGGCCAGGGGGGCGGGTCCTGAGTTCAATTCCCAGCAACCACATGGTGGCTCACAACCATTTGTAATGTGATCTGATGCCCTCTTCTGGTGTGTCTGAAGACAGCAACAGTGTACTCATAAATAAAATAAAATAAATCCAAAAAATAAAAAAGCGAGAAGAATAATAAGAAGAGGAGGCTTTAACCAGCTTTCAGATACTGTAAGTTACAATTCTGTAGAGCAGGAGAGGTGCTCAGAAATTAGGAGCGTATACTTCTCAATCATTAGGATCAAGTAGCGTTCATATCCCAGCAACTCACAATAAAGCCTCAGTAAGGAGACCACCTTTTAATGTGTATAACTTTATATGTAGATCAATAGTTTGTAACGAATTTGTTTTGTTAACTTTAGGCTTACAGATACTTTTTACACTTTTACAAAATGTTGCCCAAGAGGAAGGTGCAGCACAGAGTTTTTATCAAACTTACTTTTGTGACATTCTTCAGCATATCTTCTCTGTTGTGACAGACACCTCACATACTGCAGGTAGGAGCTGAAAATCACTAGATTACTAAGTGTTCTGTTTGTTTCCTTTTTATGTTTTAATAAGTCTCTTCTACTCAACAGGTCTAACAATGCATGCATCAATTCTTGCATATATGTTTAATTTGGTTGAAGAAGGAAAAATAAGTACACCATTAAATCCTGGAAATCCAGTTAACAACCAAATGTTTATTCAAGACTATGTGGCTAATCTCCTTAAATCTGCATTCCCTCATCTACAAGAGTAAGTTATTACTATTAATATGTGGGTGTATGTACGTACATGTAAGTGTAGGTGAGGGCCAGAGGCAGTCATCCTGTTTCAGACGGTCGGGAGCTACTAATTGGGCACTGGTGTTTCGGTTTGGATTCTTAGGAAAAGTGTATGAGCTTTTACCTACTGAGACGTCTCTCCAGTACATTTTTTACATTTAGTTTAGATGTGGATACTTCTGGGCATACGCATGTCCAAGTGGACAGGTCAGAGGGCAAGATGACAGTTCTCTACTCTGTGGTTTTCCATAATGGATCCTTGACCACCAGGCTTTATTTATTCCAAGTGTCTTTATAGGCTGAACCATCTGCTTCTCTGTCATTTACGATTTTATTTGGAGAGATGTTTTGGGATAAACAAATTGTTTAAAACAGTACTTTAGATGTTTAGTTTTTAAAGTTTAATTTTTGTTTTTATTTGCAGTGCTCAAGTAAAGCTCTTTGTGACAGGACTTTTCAGCTTAAATCAGGATATTCCTGCTTTCAAAGAACACCTAAGGGATTTCTTAGTTCAAATAAAGGTACATATTTTTGTTTTGACTTTTTGAGACCAGGTTCCTGGCTGCTTAAACTTTGTATGTGTTTATGCATCTACACACCTGTATTTAGTGAAGTCATCAAGAATGCTGCCTGTGTTGTTTTGTGAGCAGGACTCTAAAGCTCACCCATTTAAGACTAAATACCCAGCAAGGTTCTGCGGTGCTCTTGTCTCTCAGGTGTTTCTATTGGCCTGCACCCCAACCCTTACCTTTACTCGCTTTCACTCCCCATTTCTTGTTTCTAGACAGTTATTCTGTGTAGCCCTGGCTGTCCTGAAACTCAAGTCATTTGACTAGAATAGCCAGGGACTCTCAATATTCTGCCTCTCAAGTGCTGGGATCACAGACATGCCACTTCACCTAACCCACATCCATGCATTCTAGTAGGTCTAATAAGCACATTGATGCCCCTTTGAAGAATCTTATAATAACCTTTTAATTCTATTGATGGTAAGGTAGTGTCCATTCAAATTTTGGTGAAAGAGTTCACTGTTGTGAGTTAATTTTTTTACTTTTGCTTTTTTGAGGCAGGGTTTCTCTGTATACTGGCTGACCTGGAACTCACTTTGTAGATCAGGCTGGCCTCGAACTCTGCCTGCCTCTGCCTCCTGAGTGCTGGGATTAAAGGGATGCGCATCCACGCCCGGCCCACTATTGTGCGTTTTGTTGTTAGCTATTTCTCCAGTCTTGCCTTGTTTCTGAGACAGCTTCTTAGTGTGTTGCTTGGTTCTTTGGTTTGCTTAATGCAGTGCTGTGAGTGTGTTTGTGTAGCACCACTCAAATTCTTAACTCAGATAATTCTTGAAAAAAATAAATTCTATGTTCCTGGTGAACAAGCCCAGGGCTTTTTTGTTTGTACACAAACATTCAAGACAGTTTGCTGACAAATGATGTCAGAAGTTGATGTATTACAAGTCATTTGAGTTCTGAATGCAAGAACTCTGAGAATGCTTTGAAGATCATCATGGCACGGTATGATTATTTGAGCTATAATTTCCATGATTATGTCCCATGTTAAGACTATTTAATATGGGGTGATATTGCATTATTTATTAAGACTCCCACTAGGCCAGGCATGATGGCACACCCTTAATCCCAGCACTTCGGAGGCAGAGACAGGCAGATTTCTGAGGACAGCTAGGGCTATACAAAGAAACCATGTTTCCGGGGGTGGGGGGAAGAACCAATCCATGAATGCAAAGTTAGCCTGGACTAAATAGTAGTAAGACCCTACCTAAGACTTCCACTAAAAATTTTGTTTTTAGTTTAGCTTATAATTCTAATATAGTTCAATTAAAATGAAAGTGACAAATTCTATTTCTATTGCAAGTGGCAAATGTCTTCCCTTTAGTCCTGGAGGCAACTGTTTACTATATTTGACATTTCAATTGTCTGTGTTCATAGGAATTTGCAGGTGAAGATACGTCGGATCTATTTTTGGAAGAAAGAGAAACAGCCCTTCGACAGGCTCAGGAGGAGAAACATAAACTTCAGATGTCTGTACCTGGGATTCTTAATCCACACGAAATTCCAGAAGAAATGTGTGATTAAAATCTGAAGTCATGCTAGGCTTTTTTCTCTCTGCAACATTTGTTCATGGAAGAAAACAGCAGATGGATTATTTGTCGACCAAAATGATGCCAATTTGTAAATTAAAATGTCACCTAGTGGCCCTTTTTCTTATGTGTTTTTTGTATAAGAAATTTTCTGTGAAATATCTTTTCATTGTTTAAGCTTTTGTTTTGGTCATCTTTATTCAGTTTGCATGAAGTTGAAAATTAAGGCATTTTTAAAAAAACTTTTACTTCATGCCCATTTTGAGGCAATGCTGTGGGAGACAGTAAATTTGATTTGAAAATAGACTTGTAAATTCTAATACAAAACTAATTATAAATTTTTTCTTGTAAACAATACAAATTTTAATTAGGGAGCATTTTTTTCTAGCCTGTATCTTGGCCTAGAAGAAACATACATGAGTAAAAGCAATTGCGTCAAGGGGGTTCTAGAGCTGCATTGTCTGGAGTTGGCACCTCCTGAGCTGAATTGTCTGTCTCTAGACTACATGTGTTAAAAGTCTGTGTGTCAAGTTTGCAGCAAGATCATGTGCATATCATCCCATTGTAAAGCAACTTCAAAAATATGGGAACAGTTAGTTATTTTTACACAGTTCTTTTTGTTTGTGTGTGTGTGTGCTGTCGCTTGTCGACAACAGCTTTTTGTTTTCCTCAATGAGGAGTGTTGCTCATTTGTGAGCCTTCATTAACTCAAAGTGAAATGGTTAAAAATATTTATCCTGTTAGAATAGGCTGCATCTTTTTAACAACTCATTAAAAAAAAAAAACAACAAAAACAAAACTCTGGCTTTTGAGATGACTTATACTAATTTACATTGTTTACCAAGCTGTAGTGCTTTAAGAACACTTCTTAAAAGGCAAAATAAACTTGGTTTACATTTATTTTCCCTTCAGTGACTTAAAATTCTTCTTATATTAATGAAGGTGATTTTAAGGATTGTAGTATTTTATATGAAGTTTCGTTTTGTCTTAGAAATAGGACTCCTACCTGGGAGTGGCCCCTCATGCTTTAAGCCCAGCACTACAGTCAGAGACTGGATCTCTTGAGTTAGAAGTTACCCGAGTCTACCTGGTGACTTCCAGTACAGTTAGGGTTGTTGGTAGGTTTTAGCAGTCAGAGCTTTGTGCCATCACAGTCTGATGGATCTCAAGTTTTGTTTGTTTTCTTTTTGGGTTTTGGGTTGGTTTTGTTTTTTGGGTTTTTTTGTTTTTTTTTGTTTTTTTTTTTTTTTTTTTTTTTTTTTTTTTTTTTTTGTTTTTTTTTTTTTTTTTGAGACAAAGTTTCTCTATATATCCCTTGCTGTCCTGGAAGTTGCTATGTAGACCAGGCTGGCCTAAAACTCAGAAATTGGCCTATCTCTGGATTAAAGGCAGGCACCACCTCTGCCCAGCAGGATCTCAAGTTGGTACACACAGTAAATTCTAGGACAGCCAGGGATATATGTAGGGAGGCCTTGTCTCAAAAAAACTAAACAAAATAAGATAACCATGATCCTGATAACAGTTTGAGTCACTGTTTGGGGTTTAGGAACATTTTTTGTGCAGCTCTAGTTAGTCGCTGTGTGAAGTGGCTTAGCTTTGGAGGGAGGTATGGGCATACCCCTCATCCTTGCAACTGTCATCTGAGGCTGGAGGATACCTTAAGTGTTTAAGCCAAACAGTAGCCCTAGGAAGAAGGATGTTTATAGTTGTGTATGGAACTAGCTAATGTGTTCTGCTTGACAGCAAAACTCTTGGGCTAATATGACCAGGATGGCAAGAAAAAAAAAAGGCTAAGTTAGATTTGAATTGAGAGGTGGAGTTGGTACATGCAGTGTAACAAGTGATTGGGGTTATATGGTTGTAAGCCTGTATCAAGGAGACAGCCTAGCTAATTTGGTAGAGGTTATCTCCTGGGGGGGGGGGTAGTCCACTTACTCAGGTTATCAGGTATTCAAGGATTTGCCACTTCCCACAAAGATCAGGTAGGTAGGCCAGGGAAAGGAAGAAATACCCTGAATTCCCTTGCCAGTCTTAGAAAAGAGCTGGAACTATGCTTAATGATGGATATCATTTAAGTCAATTTTAGAATAAAAAAGTCTAAGCACTTAATAAAGTGCTTAAATTGCAGTATACATCAACCAGTGCATATTCCTCTTAAATTGGTGTGTGTGTGTGTGTGTGTGTGTGTGTGTGTGTGTGTGTGTGTGTGTGTGTGTGTGGAATTTGACAAAGTTGCTTCTTTTCAAATAAATTCTCTGGCCATTGGATTCAGGTTGTCAAGCTTGGTTGCAAGCACCTTTACCTGCTAAACTAACTTGTTGGCCCTTTGCCTCTTGACTTGAATTTTTTTTTTATTTTTTCGAGACAGGGTTTCTCTCTGTATAGACCTGGCTGTCCTGGAACTCACTTTGTAGACCAGGCTGGCCTCGAACTCAGAAATCCACGTGCCTCTGCCTCCTGAGTGCTGGGATTAAAGGCGTGAGTCATCACACCTGCCTTGATTTGAATTTTTGAGTATGCATAGTAACGCAAGAGTAGGGTTTGGCTTACAAAGGTGATTCAGTGGTTGGAGTGTTTGCTAGAGCTGGGAAGATGGCTCTGGTTAAGAGCACTTATAGTTGGAGAGGACCTGGGTTCAGTTCCCAGCATCCACTTCTGTCTGTAACTTGAGTTTTACAGATACCTAAGTATATGAGTCAAAACATAAAGTTTAAAAATAGTAAAATAGAGCTGGCACACCTCTAATCTTTGCATTTGAGAGCCAGAGCCAGGTAGGTGTGTGTGTGTGGCCAACTTTGTCAACAGAGTGAATTCCAGGGTCACACAAACCCTGTCTTGTCTTTCCATTTTTTGAGACAGTTTTTTTGTATGGCCCCAACTCTCCTGGAACTCACAAGACCAGGCTGGTCTTGAACTCAGAAACCCACCTGTCTCGGTCTCCCAAGTGCTGGGATCAAAGGCGTGCGCCACCATTCCCAGCTACAAATCCTGTCTTGAAAAAGAAAAGGGTGGGGTGGGTGGCTTCATAGATTTTGTGATTGACCTTTCAAATGATGTTTACTACCAAGATTTTAAGTTTTGCTGTGATAATACTAGTAGTTTTCTGGTTAGGTAAATTTTGGTGGCTTGCCAGAAATGTGCCCTGTAAGTCATCACATACATGCACAAACACTAACTTCCAGAAATTACAGTAATAAATCCCCATTGTAATACATAGAAAATTGAACCTATGCTTATGCTGTGAGACTTTAATGGGTTGGATTTGGCTATAAGGTTTAGTGATCTTGTAGCTGCAGTCTGATTTTCTAACGAGGACAGAACTGAGTTTTTGGTATTAAATTCATGAAAATGGTGTTACTGAATTTAACACTTGGGGTCTTGTTTGTTGTAATTGTAACCAGATACCTAGAGTCTCACCATAAGTGCCTAGTGGGTATGATAGTATGCAGGATATGTGGGATGAGGGGGAAGGACATGTAAATCATAGGCAACAGGTTGGGAAGTTGAACAGTGGATGAACTAAGAAATGGGCATGGTGGCACATACCTATCATGCCAGCACAGGGTTAAAGGCACTAGGGTCCTTAGAGTCAACCATTAAGGTGATATAAAATTTTTTTTAGAGACATGAGTATAACATTGCTTTCTTCAGACACTAGAAGAGGGCATCAGATACCAGTAATGATGGTTGTTAACTACCATGTGGTTGCTGGGAATTGAACTCAGGACCTTTGGAAGAGCAGTTGGTGCTCTTAACTGCCAAGCCACCTCTCATGCCCATAAATAAATCTTTAAAAAAGAAAAAAAAAGGGCTGGTGAGATGGCTCAGTGGGTAAGAGCACCCGACTGCTCTTCCGAAGGTCCAGAGTTCAAATCCCAGCAATCACATGGTGGCTCACAACCATCTGTAACAAGACCTGAGTCCTCTTCTGGAGTGTCTGAAGACAGCTACAGTGTACTTACATATAGTAAATAAATAAATCTTTTAGAAAGGAAAAAAAAAATTGCCTAGTCTGCACAGAGCTCTACTCCATCTTTGAACTGCTAGAGCTTGGGAAGGGCCTGGTACTGTGGAACCATAGCTGCAGGATCTCCATGACTCTGGAGGGTCCAGTAGTGATAGTGTAGTGGAAATCAGAGCCCCCAAACCAGACCAAAGATTCATTGCAGTGAACTTTTGCAAGAAAACCTGGTTGGGCCAAAGGCTATACTGTTTGACATAGTGAAACTTCAGTATCAGTTCAACAAATGACTGTGATGGAGGGTCAGGAAATAAAGAAGAGTGGAACTGCAGCCTGGACAGCCATGGGGGGTGAGAAAAGGCTGCAGTTCATAGAGGAACAGGTCCCCAATAGGGTCTGCAGGACCTTGTGCCACAGTTTGGAGCTCGCTCAAACTCGATCTTCCCAAATGATGCACATCCACATGATCACCCAGACTGGTCAGCTTAACTGGATTGTGCCTCCTTGAAAGACCACCAAGGGCATGCTCTGGTAAGTGGCTAGAGGACCATGTTAGTCCAAGAGCCGTGCCGCTACCAGAGACCAGGCGGCGGTCCTTGGCATATGCTGCTGCTGGACACCAAGTGGATCTTCCGTGTCATGATGTTGACAGAAACTGTGGGCCTAGGATTGGTGCTCCCTCTGACTGAAAGGCACAGAAGCTACGCTTATAGTGTTATACGCTTACAGTGTTATTAATAACTGTAGACCCACAGTTGAGAAAGCAGAACATAAAAGGTTTCCGCAGGGCTGGTGAGATTGCTCAGTGGGTAAGGGCACTGACTGTTCTACTGAAGGTCACGAGTTCAAATCCCAGCAACCATATGGTGGCTCACCCTTTTCTGACACCCTTTTCTGGAGTGTACTTATATATAATAAATGTGTACTTACAGTGTACTTACATATAATAAATAAATCTTAAAAAAAGTTTCTGCAACAACTCTTTGATCCACCCTAGCCCACTCCCTCAAAAACATCATAGGAAGCCATCAAGAACTTAAAAAGAAAATTGTGATGGCATGCGGAGGTATAGCTCTCCACAGCTGATGGTTTCTGGCGGGGGTGCAGGTGGAGATCGGGGGTCTGCCCACTAAGAGTTTGACCATGCGCCGGGCAGTGGTGGCCCACGCCTTTAATCCCAGCACTTGGAAGCCATAGGCAGGCGGGTTTCTGAGTTCGAGGCTAGCCTGGTCTACAGAGTGAGTTCCAGAATAGCCAGGGCTATACAGAGAAAGCCTGTCTCGAAAAACAAACAAAACAAAACAAAAAACTCAGCCAGTCTCCAAACTTAAAACCTCATTTCATATGTGTATTTAATTTAGGAAGCTTCTATAGTAGTTCTCCATGTGGCCTCTCTCTCTCTCTCTCTCTCTCTCTCTCTCTCTCTCTCTCTCTCTCTCCCCCCCCTTTGTATCTTAAGATTTATTTATTTTTTATTTATTTTTATATATGTGGGTACACTGTAGCTGTCTTCAGACACACCAGAAGAGGGCATCAGATCCCATTACAGATGGTTGTGAGCCACCTTGTTGCCTGGAATTGCACTCAGGACCCTTTGAAGAACAGTCTGTGCTCTTAACTACTAAGCCATCTCCCCGCCTGGCCCCCGCCCCAATGTGGCCTTTTCAAAAGCTATCCCACCTCATACTCCTTCCTCTCTTCTGCCCTCACTCCAACTTAACCCTCCTTTCCTATTTTCCTGTCACCTTTCCTGTCACCTTTCCTGTTACCTTTCCTGTCACTTTTCCTGTCACCTTTCCTGTTACCTTTCCTGTCACCTTTCCTATTACCTTTACACCACTCTGTTCTATCTCCCTCCTTTCCTGTTACCTTTCCTGTCACCTTTCCTGTCACTTTTCCTGTCAC
>NC_034602.1:7377718-7381865 GCF_900095145.1 Mus pahari | reverse complement strand
AGGACCAGAATAATGAATGAATCACTTCAGCCTGGGAAGCAGACACTCTCAATAATATTAATGTTATAATACAAGCTCATTCAAGTATTTTACATTTTTCTTGTCCTGTTGATGTGATATCCTAGCACATGGTAAAGACAATGTAGGCGGAACCTTCTCTGCAAAAGGCCATGAGAGTTTTCCTTTCCTGTNAGAACTGGGCTCAAAGTTTTCTTGTGCCTCTGCCATCACCATGGCTGGAGAGGGTGGGAGCTGGGGAAAACCTATGGGCCCTTTGACAAGAGACTCTGGTGTCCCATCCAGGGGGACAGGGGATCCTGAGCCTCTAGCACTCTCCACCATAGCCTTGTCCTCATGCCCTTTCCCTCATGTTCAGACCTTCCAAACAGCTTGCCTTCTTTTGTAAATGTCATCAAAAAGGAGTGGGAGGGAGCTACAGAGCAAAAACATTGAACAACTTGACCCGGGGCTCAGCATCTCAGTCTGAACCTGAAGTCCAGGCTGGAGCAGGGCCAGGCAGCCTTCTCTTCAATATCTCCCTCTTTCAAAGTCTGTTTCCCATCACTTCTTACTAAACCCTGACTTGTAAGGATATTTCCAATGGAACAGATATGTCTGTATATTCAAAGCTAACATTCGGAAATGAGAGAAAATATGCAGTAGCAGTCTTTTGTAACGTGAAAATTGTACACCTTTCAAGTTCACTGTCCATTAGTGTATGCTGGGAACCGACCAGGTCCTCTGTGAGAACACTATGTGCTTTGAACTACTGAGCCCAGTCTTTACATCATTCACCTTTCCTTTTGTTTTTCCTTTTGGAGACAGGGCCTCTTACTGAATGTACAGCTTGCCATTTTAGACAGTTGTCTCATCAACCACTGAACTTGAGGGATTTTCCTGCCTCATTCCCTTTCCTCACCTCCCCAGGTTAGAGTTACAGGTATCTACTGTCACACGTACCATTCCAAGGGTACTGGGTTCCACACATGAGTTCACCATGCTTGTGCAGCAAGCACTTTGCTCAATGAGCCCCCTCCTCAGTCCTCTCCTCTGAGACAGTGTCATTGTTTGCAGCCCCTTCATTTACAGGTTTGTAATCACTAGGGCCCCTATGCTCTATAATCTAAATGTTCACTATTTGCATTTATTGTCAAAGTTGTTGAGCCCTGATGTAGATAATGGAAGAAACCATTATTTCTACCAATAATTTTCCAGATTCTCAGGATCATTTGTGTGTTTAAGTATGTGTATTTTTGGGAATTGACCTGAGATAATATACATGTCAAGCAAGCTACCTAACACTGAACTATATCCCAGCTCATTTCTTTTTGAGACAGGGTTGTGTAAAGCAGTTTCGGTGGCCTGGAACTCAGCATGTAAACCAGGAGGGTCAGATGTGTGACAATCCTGCTTCTGCTTCTCAAATACTGCAAGTATAGACTTTGACTACTATATCATGTATGCATTTATTTGTGTCACTTAAGTTTTATTTTATTTTATTTTTTTGGTTTTTCGAGACAGGGTTTCTCTGTGTAGCCCTGGCTCTCCTGGAACTTACTTTGTAGACCTGGCTGGCCTCGAACCCCGAAATCCGCCTCCCTCTGCCTCCAGAGTGCTGGGATTAAAGGCATGTGTCACCATGCCGGGCTAGGTTTTATTTTTTTCACATAAGCAATCTAAGGATAGACACTTGGTCAAATAAAGCAGGAGAGACACAGATTTATTTATTTATTTATTTCCAAGACAGGATTTCTTCATGTAGCCTGGTTGTTCTGGAACTCATTCTCTAGACCCAGCTGTCCTTGAGCCCAGAAATCTGTCCACCTCTGGCTCCTGAGTGCTAGGATTAAAGTGTGTACCACCTCTGCGTAGTTAGTGGCCCAGATTTTATTACCCTTTATATCAATTTTAAGGTTAGCTTTTATCCTATTTGTAACTTCAATGTTCAGGGGTTTGTGGGTAAAGTATAGCTGTATATAATGACACCTACCTGTAATTTGGGTCCCTGGAAGGCAGATGCATGAGGAATTTGAATTCTATGTCAGTATGGACTAACAAAGCAAAAGTCAACCTCAAAAAGTACTACACCAATACTTAAAAATGCCTTTATTTTTTTTCAATTCATTTCCATATTTAGATTATGTTTCAGGCATAGAGAAGGGTTAAAATGCATGTTGGCTGAGTTAATCAGTTTTTTAGAGAACAGTAATTTTTTCCTAAAGACTCAATGCTATACAGATGTCAGTGTCATAGGCAAAAACTTATAAGGTATGAACAACCCTAGAGATACCAGGTTACCAAGCCTGTTAGTGTAAAACAACTTAGAAATATTCCTTAGAGAGTGGGTCTTTTTCAAATCAAGTTTCGTTGATGGCATTTCAAAAAACCTGGGATGTACTGGGAGAAAAAAAAAAAAGGACTGTTAAGAGGGCTGACAAAGGTTAGCTGGAAGGTGATATCTGCTGAGTCAATAATCATTGATAGGAGCACTCTAAGTGGGGAGAAGGATGAAGGGCAAACAGCTGCACAACTCACAAAGCTCAGAGGAAATAACAGAAACAGGTTGGAGTGGAACTTTATAGTGCCATGCAAAAACAGAGCATGAAGGAGGAGGCAGTTCCAGTGCACAGAAAAAGTGTGACACACCTCGATAAGACAGGTTAGTACGGGCCCTAGTTAACATGTGCTCAAGTTTTGGTTTAGGGTTATGCACATGACCTTTCAGACTTTGTTATCGGCTCCCTGTGGAAGTATTTTAGAAACAGAAATTAGTGAAGGAAAAACTTTCCAACACTGATTTGTTCTCTAAATTTTTTTTTTTAAAAAAATTACTCATTTTATGTTTTTCCTGCCTGCATGTACGTATGTGTGCCACGAGTGTGTATGTATGTATGTATGCCACGAGTGTGCATGGCGACAGCAGCAGTCTTCCCTGGAACAGGATATAGATGGTTGTGAGCACCATGTAGGTGCTGGGAATTGAATCTGGGTCCTCTGCAAGAGTTTCAAGTGCTCATAGGAAATAATCTGAGTTTTTAGTTCTTAATGCAATACCAAACTTAAGCTGGATGTCCCTTTCACTGTTTCCCACTTTTGGCTCCCATTTCTTTCGACACTGGGCAAATAGCTCAGGCTGCCTTCGAACTCGGAGCAACCCTCCTGCCTGCGTTTAGGAAGTACGGTCGTAAACCATCACGCCAGGCTTCGTTCCTCTCGCTTTCTCGCTCTCATGAAAAAGCCTAATAGTGCATTTCCGATGAAGAATGAATGGGTAGTCAGACCTCGTGCGTAAAAACGAGGTGTCACGGTTTCTCAACCGCGCCATTTCTAGTCCTGTCAAGGTGTTTCACTGCTGAGGATCCATGAGCCTCACAGAACCAACCGCACGGCAGAGATAAAAAGGGATTCAGGTTAAGACGCGCCCTGGGCTGTTCCATTCTCCCGAAGCCAGGTGGGGAGCGCGCCGCGGCGTGCCGGCATCTGCTGACCCGCGGCCGGCTCCACCCTCCAAGTACCCGAAGGACGGGCAAACTTCGCCGCTTCCCCTCGCGGGTGCGGGAGGCCCGGAGGCGCCGCGCCGCGCCGCGGGACAGGGCGGGCCATCCGTCCCGGCTCCCGTCGAGCCTCCCGGGGCGCCGGAGGCCGCCGGGGCGGGAGAGGCCGCCGCGTACCCGCGACCCGCCCGCAGCCTCCGCCATCTTCCGCTCCCCCGCCTCCCCCCCGGCGGCGGGCGGCGCGCTCCCCTTCCGGCCGCTGCCAGAGATCCGGGCTGGGCGGGGAGGGCGAGCGCGCACGGGGGGCGGCCCGAGGGCGGGGAGGCCGGACGGAAGAGGAAAGGGAGGGCGGCCGGCGGCTGGCTCCGGCAGGGCGTGCGGCGTGTGTGCGGAGGGAGGCGGAGGGCGGGGGCGGGAGGGCGGAGGGATGAGCGCGCGAGGCGCCTCTCTTCGGCTCTTTCCGCCCAGGCGAGGGAGCCGAGCGCAGCCCGAGCGCTCCATTAAAATGGCGGCGGCGGCGGCGGTGGCCGCGGCGTCCGGTCGGTGGTGAAGTGACTCTGCTGCTTCTCTCCCCGCCCGCCCCTCCTCCCTGTCCCCTCCCCCGTCCTTCCCCCTTCCCCGCCGCCGGCGCCCCTGAGGCCTGCGCTCCCCTC
>NC_034602.1:7366023-7377507 GCF_900095145.1 Mus pahari | reverse complement strand
CCCCGCCCCGCCGGCCGGCCGGCCCCCTCCCCTGCCTCTGTCCCCTCCCCCCCGCCGGTCGGGATCCGGCAGTGCGAGCCTCAGCGGGGGAGGGGGGGGCGGCGGCCGAACGATGTGCGAGAACTGCGCAGACCTGGTGGAGGTGTTAAATGAAAGTAAGTCGCCGGGTCGGGGACCCGTCGCGGTGCGCGGTTTGGGGGTCCCCGGGCTGCGCCCTCGCGCCTCGCCTGCCTGCCGCGGCCTGCGGGCCGCGGCGACCCGGCCGGCCCGGCCGACGGGCCTGTGTGCCCGGGAAGGTGCGCGGTGGCGCGGCCGTCGCGGCGCCTCGGGCCCAGGCCGCCGGGTTACCTGGGCGCCCGAGAGGCCGCGGCGCAGCCCGGGCCGGGTCAGGCTCGGGCGGCCTCGGAAAGTTTCCTCATTACAGGTGTCAATTAAGGAAGGCACTAATGAGCCCTTCCGCCCCTTCCCCTGCGAGCGAGGTGTGGGGACGTGGGGTCGGAGGACGAGGCTTTGCTCTGCAGTCCGAGCCTCAGGGCCGCCCTCTTGGATTTCCAGCGTGCTGGGGAGGCCTCGCTTACCTGCTCATTTTCATTAAAGTCCGTGGGAGAAGGGTGGTGATTTTTCCTTCCCTTGAGGGTGTGTGGGTGTATTCAATCCATCTGCCAGCCCTGAAATAGCAGAAATTGAACTGCAGTAGTGAGGATTGGAACCGTCTTACCTTAATTAAAAATAAAGGCGATAGTATTTCTTTAGTACCATTCGTCGTTTAAGTAGTAAAGTCTATTATAAGGAGATCTCTGTACCAACGACAACCACCCCGAGTAGTCATGGTCTGTCTCTGAAAATGAGAGGCCTTACTCCTTATTCTTTATTATTGTATTACATATTTTATTTTTGGCCTTGCAAGATGGCATTTCTGCTTAAGAAACAGGGCATATTGCACGTCAGCCACTTGTGGGCCCAGAGGTGGTTTAGATGAAAAGATAATTTACACAAACTTGATTTGCGACAAATATTCATTTGAGGTATTGGAATTTATATTCAGTGTGATATTTTGACGGATTTCCAAACTACTTATTCCTTTTAATTCATTCATTTAAATTGTCTATTTGTAGACTGTAATTCCCTTTTGGTTTCTTAATTTTTACTTTATTATGTGCTTGAGTTTCACTTTAATGGCTAAAAGGATTGTAATTTATTTTCAGCTATGTATTTAGTTCCTGACATATTAAAGTAGGTGTTTGTGTATATTCAAACTACATTTTCCCATATTTGTGTCATCCTACATTTTCCTAGTATTTTAAGGTTATTCCTATTTTGACATAAATGTCATTCTTGGTACAAGTGATAGGGTAAACATAGCTTATTATTATTAATACTTATTTCAGCAAAACATTTTGTGTCTTAGAAATACATTGATGATTCTATTCTAACTCTGTTCTCCAACTTGAAAGTACTTAATTGTTTAGTATACATTAGGAAAAATAATTTGGGAGAAGTGATTTAAAGATTATGTAGGTATGTATGTGTCTGTTTACAGATCTGTTCCTGTGAGTGCAGCTGTCCAAGTAGGCATCAGATTCCCTGGAGCTGGAGTTCCAGGCAGTTGTGAGCTGCCCCACCATGTGGGTGCTGGGAACTGAGCCCAGGTCCTCTGGAAGAGCAGCAAGTGCCCTTAACTACACTGAGCCCCCTTAGGGTGTGATTTAAAACATTTTAAGCCTAACTAGGAATGTTGTAAACATAGTGTCTAAAGAAAATTTACTTGAGAAGAGAGGACCTTTGCATGGTAAAGATAGATCGCTCTGGGGTAAAGGTGCTTTACTCTTTAAGCCTGTGAACTGGAGTGAGTTTATTCTAGGGTCCCTACATTCTTATACACATGCATGTGAGTTAGTAATAAAAAGGTGTAAGCCGGGCGTGGTGGCGCACGCCTTTAATTCCAGCACTCGGGAGGCAGAGGCAGGCAGATTTCTGAGTTCGAGGCCAGCCTGGTCTACAGAGTGAGTTCCAGGACAGCCAGGGCTATACAGAGAAACCCTGTCTCGAAAAACCAAAAAAAAAAAAAAGGTGTTAAGATTATCTTGAAACTGTGTAAGTCAGTGTTTTCCAAAGGTACTTATACCCTTAGTGTTTTCTTTAAGGCTCATTGGAAAATAAACCCTCAATCATCTCAGGAGATACTTTTTTTTTAAATTTTTTTTTTTTAATTTAAAACCATTGTAGTTGTCTTAAATGTTTTCATATGTAGTGAGATGTTGTTTCAAAACAGTATTTTCAGTGCTTTTTTTTTTTGTGTGTGCCCCAAGTATGATACTGAGTTCTGAGAACAGGACAGATTCTACTTCACTGTGGTAATGTTTGCCAGTGCGCAAGATGGATGGAGCTTCAGGATGAGCATGGTGGTTGAACTTGGACTAAAACTCGTTGAATTAGCCTGGCCTGCTGGTACAGGCTTGTTTGCAATCCCAGCTACTCAGGAAGCTGAGGCAGGGCGACCACAAGGTCAAGGATCTTTTTGGGCTACAAGATGAGTTTGGCTCAAAATAAAGTAAGAGTGCTTCGCATATAGCTCAGTGGTAGTGTTCGCCTAGTGTGCGTGAAGCCAGCACTTCAGTCCCCAGGAATGGCACCCCCTACCCCCAACAAAAACAACAAAGAAAATCAGGGATTTTTTTTTTTTTTAAATTTTAGATTTTTAAATTTAATTGTGTGTATGAGTGTACCAGATGCACGCCCTTGTGCCCTCAGAGGTCAGGAGGAGCATCAGATCCCTTAGAGTTAGAGTTCTAGAAAATCAGCTTTTAATATTGAAGTGGGTTATATGTCTTCTTGCAATTTCACTTGCTAATTATGTATTGGCTATCTTTTTCTTCCCCGTTGGTTGTGCAAAGATGACTATTCAACCTTGATTCAAAGTTCAGAAATTAATTCCTCAAACCATGTGTTTTATTTATTTATTTATTTATTTATTTATTTTTAAAATTTTTTTCTGTTTGTTTTTTTGAGACAGGGTCTTTCTTTCTCTACCCCTGACTCCTGGGACTCACAATGTAGACCAGACTGGCTCAGTTCATAGACATACACCTGCCTCTGTCTCTTGAGTGCTGCTCTTAAAGGTGTGTAGTGGCAATTTATTTATTATTAAGGGGCTCAAATGCAAATTTATTAAGGAAAAGAGAACGAGATTGGAAGGGGTAGGGTAGCTCACAGCTTGAGGGCATCAGAGGTTTCGACAGACGCTTCTGACCTTCAGGGTATGTGAACATACTACACAGACATACACGATTAGTAGTAAAAACATCAAAATTGGTAGAGAGCAGAACATTGTGGGCACACATGTCTGTGTTTGGAAGGCTGAGGTGAGATCCTGAGTTTGAGGTCAGATAGGTCACAGTGAAACCTTGTCCTGAAACCAGGCAAACAAATCTGTCAGAATGCAGTATACCTAACAAGAAAAAAGATGAGTAATAGTTTCTAAGCAGTTTACATTGTCATCTCCATTTAGCTACAGTATTATCAGTTGTACCTGTAGTTCTGTAGAGGTTCTCAAGCTGTAAATTCTCACAATGGACACATACATTATATAACTATGTACTAAATTTACCTACAGGTGAAAGACTTATTAAAGTCTAGAATCAGGCTAAGGATACTGAAATAAGGACTAAACTATTGGGTATCTACCCCCATCTGTTTTTTGACAGCTTAAGGGAACTCCTTCCTGGTTTTCTTGCCTCAGGCTCTCAAGAGTTGGCCCTACATTCATGAACTACTGTGGCTTTTATAGGTGGAGGAGGCTAGTTTGTGGGGATGACAGTATCTTGCGTTTTAGTCTAGGTTGACCTGGAACTTGTAATATTCCTGTCTCATACTACCAAGTGCTTATATTATACATGGCTCTTAGTCTTGATTATTATGGATTTTTAAAAAAGGATTTTATTTATTTTATATGACTACACTGTAGCTGTCTTCAGACCTACCAGAAGACGGTATCAGATCCAATTACACATGGTTGTAAGCCACCATGTGTTTCCTGGGAATTGAACTGAGGTCTGCTGGAAGAGCAGTCAGTGGTTTTAACCACTGAGCCATCTCTCCAGCCCCCAATTATGGACTTTTTTAACTTGTCAAATCTTAAGTTAAAAGTTAAAACTTCCTGGGGGCTGGGCAGTGGTGGCGCACGCCTTTAATCCCAGTACTTGGAAGTCAGAGGCAGGCAGATTTCTGAGTTGGAGGCCAGCCTGGTCTACAGAGTGAGTTCCAGGACAGCCAGGGCTACATAGAGAAACCCTGTCTCAAAACAAAAACCAAACCAAACCAAACAACAAACAAACAACAAAACAAACCACAAAATTTCCTTGGGGCTGGAGAGATGGCTTAGTGGTTAAGAGCACTGACTGCTCTTCCAGAGGTCCTGAGTTCAATTCCCAGCAATCACATAGTAGCTCACAGCTACCTATAATGGGATCTAATGCCCTCTTCTGGCTTGTCTGAAGACAGCTACATTGTACTCATACATAAAATAAATATTTAAAGACAAAACAAAGAAACAAAAAAAAAAAACCTTCCTTAACCAACTAGTATTTGAAACACTGGCTAACAGATAAAATTATTCACAATTTCCAGCCAGATACTGTGTTTTGGTATTTTGACCTTAGGGCTTCAGCCTCCCAAGGGATAGGTTACAGTCATGAGCTACCATGATCAGCTGTAATCCCAATAGCAAATGATGAAGCACTCTTAAAATATAGTGTATATTAATACAGGAAAGTATCAACATTGTCTGTGTAATGAACACTTGATTACTACCTTTTTTATTGGTGTTTTGGAAACAGATTCTCATTATATAGCTCTGGCTGTCCTCGAACTCGCTTTGTAGACTAGACTGGCCACACTCACAGAGATCCACTTGCCCATGCCTACCAGGTGCTGGGATTAAAGATGTGTGCCATCACACCACATATCAACATATTTTTGTGTATATGTTTTTAAAAATGATGGTATTAGACTAGAGGGATGGCTTAGTTGTTAGGAATGTTTGTTGCTATTGCAGACGACCTGAGTTTGATTTCCAGCACCTACATGGAGGCTCACAAACATCTTTAGCTCTAGTTACAGGGGATCTGATGTCCTCTTTGGACTTCTGGAGGCACCAGGCACACATGTGGAACATATACCGACATGTAGACTTCATACATTAAAACACTCATACATTAAAAAGGAAACCTTAAAAAAAAAACTCATCATATATCCATAAGACACGTACATGCACACGCATGCGGGTGTTTCGTCTGTATGTGTTCCTGAACACCAGAAGAGGACATCATATCCCAAAGGGCTACAGTTATAGACAGGTGTGAGCTGTCTGTGTTATGTGGGTGCTGGGAATTGAACTCAGGATCTCCAGAAGAACAGACAGTGCTCTTAGTAGCTGAGCCATCTCTCAAGCTCCCAAAGATGACCTGTCTGTCTACCTACCTACCTAATCTACTTACCTATTTATTTGAGACCTGGTTCTCAGTGTAGCCTTGGCTGTTCTGGAACTGGTTCTGTAGATCAAGCTAGCCTTAGATCTGGCTGTCTCTGTCTCCCGAGTGTTGGGGTTAAAGGTGTTTGCCCTCACCTTAGTTTAAAACAAATAAAAAGTTTTTTAAAGCAATATTATTGGGGCCCAGTAAGATGGCTCAGCAAGAAAAGTATTTGCTGTCATGCCTGTCTATCTGAATCTGATTTGTGAAACATACTTGGTAGATAGAGAAAACAAGCTCCTGCAAATTGTCTTGTGACTTTGACACAGTTGCCACACAGGTCAAATAAATGTTAAAAAAACAAAACAAAACAAAAACCAACAACAAAATGGTAGGAAGAGACAGCTCAGTGGTTGAGAATGATTGATTGCTGCTCTCAGAGGGATTTAATTCCCAGCATCTACTTTGTATAGCTCACAAACATAATTGCAGTTCTAGGGGATTCAGTGCACACACATACACATGAATTCAAATGTACATAGTTTTAAAAGAGGTAGTATTGACTGTGACTGTAGCTCAGATGGTAGAATGCAAGCCTGACACATGTGAAGCTCTGAGTTTGGTCCCTAGTACCACATAAATTGGGCTTTATAACGAACTTCTGTAATCCCAGCACTTGGTAGGTGGGAGCAGGAAATTCAAGGCTACATAGTGAGTTGAGACCAGCCTTGGCTCCATGAGATCCTGTAATAATAATAGCAGCTAACCCAGCTTTGCAGAGATAAGATCTGATATCCCCAGTTTAGAAAAGCACATGTAGAACTGATTTGAAGCCACCTGGCACATCAGCAGATCTCACACAAATGTTTTGTAAAAGCTTTTCTCAATTACCCCAGTAACTTGTCTCTGAACTTTGTATTTGAATATTGAACTAGCTTCGGGCCCTCTGGCAGCTGCAAAGGTACAGCCACAAAAGTGCTCTAGGCAGGGGCTTGCTACTCAGGAACCACGAACAGTATGTACTCTTTTAGAAGCCCTATTTCTTTACTTTGAAAAAAAAAAAAGAGAGAACTTTTATGTTGCATTTTCATTCAGCAAAGGAACAGAAAGAGAAGAAAATCCTCTCCTAGGAAGTAAGTAGTGGGGAAATGGGAATACTTTGAGGGATATGGTATCTTTTTTACATAGCGACATCACAGTTATCAAGGAAGAAATGGAAGAACTATTCTGTGTCATTGAGGATGCCATGTTAGAAATGTAGGAACAAGTTTTATTCATTTTACGTGAATTTCAACAAGAATACCTGCATTTGGTGAAACAGTATACTGTTGGTAGGCCAGGACTACAATTCTTATATTTTAGTATGGGACTATTTCTAATAAAAATTGTCAGACTTCTTCCTCCATCTCTTAAGTTAGTCCAGAAAATGATAATCCTAACCAATCAAGAAAATGGCCTGGGTTCTTCTTGACATCTAGCACTTTGTGTCTGGTTGAAACAGTGGCTGTCAGTCATTCACTGGGAAGCTAGGTCTTATGTCAGAGTTCCTTTGTCTTTACCTTTTCACTGTGCAGCAATGATATCTCTCTGGACCATGGTCTGTCACTAGGTCACAGACTGTTTCTCGATTTGCTGTATTTGCTTCAAGAGGTCCAGTCTTTGTTTATTTATTTTATTCATTTATTTTTTTAAAATTTTATTTGTTTCTCATTATGGATGGTTGTGAGCCACTATGTGGTTGCTGGGATTTGAACTCTGGAATAGCAGTCAGTGCTCTTAACCACTGAGCCATCTCACCACCAGCCCTTTCTTGATACACACACACACACACACACACACACACACACACGTATTATTTGTTTTTTCGAGAGACAGGGTTTCTCTGTGTAGCTCTGGCTGTCCTGGAACTCTGTAGACTAGGCTGGCCTTGAACTCAGAAATCTTCCTGCCTCTGCCTCCCAAGTCCTCGGATTAAAGGCATGTGCCATCACTGCCCCGCTTGATTTAATTTTTTTTATTTTTTATTTTTTTTTTGGTTTTTGGTTTTTGGTTTTTTCGAGACAGGGTTTCTCTGTATACCTCTGGCTGTCCTGGAACTCACTCTGTAGACCAGGCTGGCCTCCTGCTTGTGGACGTTGTACATCGTGGTGCGCACTAGGCTCCGCACCACGATGTACAACGTCCACAAGCAGTGTTTGTTTGTTTTTTGAGACAGGGTTTCTCTGTGTAGCCTGGCTGTCTTGGAACTTAACTCTGTAGCCTCAAACTAAGATATCTGCCTGCTTCTGCCTCCCAAATACTGGAGTAAAAGGTGTGTAACACCATCTCCTGCTTGTATCCTTAATTTATTAAGCATTTCAAGATGTGTGGTTACCTAAATTTATGATTACTGTGTTGAAAAATTATATTTTCAGAGCTGCTTGTGGACGTTGTACATCGTGGTGCGGAGCCTAGTGCGCACCACGATGTACAACGTCCACAAGCAAAGAGCAGTCAGTGCTCTTAACTGCTGAGCCATCTCTCCAGCTCTGTGTGTGTGTGTGTGTGTGTGTGTGTGTGTGTGTGTGTGTGTGTGTGTGTGTGTGGGTTTATTTGCGTTTGTTGGAGAGAAAGAGATTAACTTTTATCCAGACTTGACCAGAATTCATTATCCCTGGCTGATCTCATTCACAGATATCCTCCTGCTTCAGTTTCTACTGCTACAATGATAGCATCCTCTGCTAATAAAATTTTATATGGTTTCAAATAGCTACAGATGCCTGAATGTATGTATGTATGTATACTAAATGTGTACAGCAGTCAGCAGAAGTCAGGGTAGGGTTTCAGATCCACTGCAAATGGAGCTGCAAGCTGTTGTGAGTTGCAATGGGATGTTTGGAAGTGACTTGGGTCCTCTTCAAGAGTGGCAAGTGCTCTTACCTGCAGTAATCTCTTCAGCCCCCAGATAATATTTTCACAGTTATGCAGACAATAGTTTTTGGAATTTTCTATGAAAACTTGATTTATAAAGTAACTGATTATTTTTGTGTGCAAGTAAATATAGTTAGGACTCCTAGAATATTGGTGGTGTTGTGTGTACATGACACAGTCTGCATGTGGAGGTCAGGGTACAACCAGTTTTGAGTCTGTTCTCCTCTGGGTACCAGGCATTGAATTTTAGTTGTCAGCCTTGGTGGTAATCATTTTTATTTGTTTAGCCATCTTGTTGGCTTAAAGATTGCTCAGTATGTTGCCTTGGCTAGTTGGAACTGTATTTGTAGACCAGGCTGGCCCCAAACTTAATCCTCTGCCTCCCAAGTATGTTAGCGTGCATGGTTAGGTTGCTGATTTTTAAACTATAGTTCTATGAACACTAGTCATAAAGTTTCATGTATTTCTATTTGCTATTTGAAGATTTTAAAATTTTTATTTAAATTTTTAAAGCCTTTATTTATTTGGATCAAGGTCTCTTGTAACCCAGGCTAGTCTCAAACTTGATAGGTACCCGAGGAGGACCTTGAACTTCCTTGAAGCTAGTTAAAGGTTTATAGTAAATTAAACAACTTCACTGTGGAAAGAATGGTTTCAGCAGCCCTAGGTTAATATGGGTTTTTCTCTTTGGAAGTAAATAAAAGTTTATTATCTTTCAAAGATGATGTACATGTGTATATTTATAAGTTACTCTGTGTTTTATATTATTTTTGTTTGGAGACTGTTATTAGCTACCTTAGGCAGCTTCAAATTTCCATGTCAGCCTCTCTGATTCTGTGTGCTGGGATTTACAGGCATGAGTTGCTAGGTCTGGTTTTTTTAGCATTTGTTCATAAAGAGAAAGCTAGGAGTGGTGGTGGTGCAGGTGGTGTAGCTGCTGGTGGTGGTGTAGGTTGTGGTGGTGGTGTAGCTGGTGTAGTTGGTGTAGCTAGCTGGTGCAGGTGGTGTAGCTGGTATAGGTGGTGTAGCTGGCGCAGGTGGTGTAGCTGGTACATGTATAGGTGGTGTATGTGGTGTAGTTGGTGTAGCTGATGCAGGTGGTGTAGCTGGTGCAGGTGGTGTGGGTGGTGTAGCTGATACAGGTGGTGTAGCTGGTACAGGTGGTGTAGCTGGTGTAGGTGTATGAGACAGGGTTTCTCTGTGTAGCCTGGCTGTCTTGGAACTTAACTCTGTAGCCTCAAACTAAGATATCTGCCTGCTTCTGCCTCCCAAATACTGGAGTAAAAGGTGTGTAACACCATCTCCTGCTTGTATCCTTAATTTATTAAGCATTTCAAGATGTGTGGTTACCTAAATTTATGATTACTGTGTTGAAAAATTATATTTTCAGAGCTGGAAAGATGACTCAGAAGTTATGAGCATTGGTTTCCTTCAGGGGTCCTGAGATCAAATCCTAGCACACACACATGGGTGATTTAAAATCATCTATAATGTCATCCAGTTGCCTCTTGGGGTGTTCAGATATGTGTGAGAACATACACGCACACACACACACACACATGCACATAAATATATATTTTTTTATTTTATATATTTAAATATATATTTATATTTTCTAGTCTTTTTTTTTTTTTTCTTTTGCAGTACAGAATAAAACTTGGCCTTTTGTATGTCAGCCAAGAACTCTTCTGGTGGTATATATGCTTTTCTGAAAGAATACTAATTGTTTTCTTCTTTACTGTTTGATACTTGGACATCTTCTGTACTGAATATTATCAAAATGTTATTTTGGCAAAAAAAAATTAGCTAATTTATACTTTTAACCACCTTTTTTAAAAAAATATTTATTTATTATATGTAAGTACACTGTAGCTGACTTCAGATACTCCAGAAGAGGGCATCAGATCTTGTTATGGATGGTTGTGAGCCACCATGTGGTTGCTGGGATTTGAACTCGAGACCTTTGGAAGAGCAGTCGGTGCTCTTACCCGCTGAGCCATCTCACCAGCCCCTTAACCACTTTTAAAATACTGAAAACTTATAGTTTTGGTCTTAAAAATTATTACATCTACTTAGTACGCATGTGTGTTTGTGTGTGTGCGTGGGTGTGCACATGTGCATATGGATGAGCTGTGGCACAAGTGAGCAGTCAGGGGTAGTTTTGTTTGTTTGTTTGTTTGTTTTTGGTTTTTCTCTGTGTAGCCCTGGCTGGCCTGGAACTCAGTCTGTAGACCAGGCTGGCCTCGAACTCAAAAATCTGCCTGCCTCTGCCTCCCAAGTGCTGGGATTAAAGGTGTGCACCACCACTGCCGTGCTCGGCCCTGTATTTTTATATTGAAGTTTCTGATTTACCCCTCTTAGGCAGTTTTCATGTTCTGTGCTATTAACTAAAAAAGGCCCAGAATTACGTTATTTTTATTTTGTCTTTGGTAAGGCAAAACAATAAAATTAAAAACCGTGCATAAATATCCAAACCAAAAATATTTGTTACTGCTGACTATTTTTTAAAAGAAATATATACTTTATGTATATGTGAGTACATTGTAGCTGTATTCAGACACACCAGAAGAGGGCATCTGATCACTTTATAAGATGTTTGTGAGCCACCATGCAGTTGCTGGGAATTGAACTCAGGATCTCTGGAAGAACAGTCAGTGTTCCTAACCATTGAGCCATCTCTCCAGCCCCTCTTTTCTTTTTAAAATTTATTTATTGTATTTTACATGTAAGACTACTTTGTTTGCATGTGTATATATGTGCTTTGAGTGCATGCTGGTACCCTTAGAGATCAAGAGAAGGCATTGGAGTTATACATGCTTATGAACTACCATGTTGCTGGTGGGTCCTTTGCAAGGGCAACAAGTGCTTTTAACCACTTAGCCATCTCGTTTTTTCTTTATGGTTGACCAAATTTGTGTGTGAAACCACATTTTCATTATCTATTCATTTGTTGGTGGATGGGTAGATTAATCCCATTTTCTTATTCTGAAGAAAGAAAAACAATAAATGTGGATTGGGGGCTGGTGAGATGGCTCAGTGGGTAAGAGCACCCGACTGCTCTTCCGAAGGTCCGTAGTTCAAATCCCAGCAACCACATGGTGGCTCA
>NC_034602.1:7354848-7365818 GCF_900095145.1 Mus pahari | reverse complement strand
AAAAAAAAAAAACCAAAAAAAAATAAATGTGGATTGGGCTAGGTATGGTGCATACTTTTAGTCATAGCACCCAGGAGGCAGAGAGGCAGAGGCAGAGGGCTCTAGGTATCAAATTCCAGGACAGTTTTAAGTAGTTAGACTTTGTCTGAAAAAGAGAAAACAAAAATTGGTATGCAGGTATCTCTGTGGTAGGACATAAAGCTCTTTGGTTATGTATATGTCCAGGAGTGGTATATATGGGTCATATTTATTTTTCTTTTTATTTTTTTCATGAATCTCTATACTGATTTCTGTAATGGCTGCTTTTTTTTTTTTTTTTTTGGTTTTTCGAGACTGGGTTTCTCTGTATATAGCCCTGGCTGTCCTGGAACTCACTTTGTAGATCAGGCTGGCCTTGAACTCAGAAATCTGCCTCCGAGTGCTGGGATTAAAGGCATGTGCCACTACTGCCCGGCTGGCTCTTGCACTCTTTTTTTTTTTTTAATTTATTATATAATTTAAATTTATTATAGTGTCTTCAGACACTGTAGCTGTCTTCAGACACTCTAGAAGAGGGAGTCAGATCTCCTTATGGATGGTTATGAGCCACCATATAGTTGCTGGGTTTTGAACTCAGGACCTTCAGAAGAGCAGTCAGGTGCTCTTGCCTGCTGAGCCATCTCACCAGCCTGGCTCTTGCACTCTTAACAGCACTGAAACAAGGGTTTCTTTTTTCCATATCCTGTCCATATTTTACTTGTTTTTTTTCTTAAAAAAATTTTTTTTTTTAAATTTTGTTTTGGGCAGTGGTGATGCAAGCCTTTAATCCCAGCACTTGGGAGGCAGAGGCAGGTGGATCTCTGAGTTTGAGGCCAGCCTGGTCTGCACAATGAGTTCAGGGACAGCCAGGGCTACACAGAGAACCCTGTCTTGAAAAAAATCCCCAAAAGTAAATAAATTAAAAAAGGGTTTTGTTTTTGTTTTTTGTATTTATGTCCTCCTTGTGGATTGTGTGTGTGTGCATGTGCCCGAGTGAGGAAGTACAAGGGCAGCTTCCAGTGTTTGGCTCTCTCCTTCTAAATCCATTTCGGTTTTAGACACTGCACTTTGATAATTAGAGTTGACAGCAAGCACGTTTACTTGCTGATTTGAGTCATTTCTTAATTCTTACTTTTTTTATTTTTATTTTTTTGGGTGTGGGGTGTTTCAAAGCAGGATTTCTCCGTGTAGCTGTGGCTGTCCTTGAACTCACTTTGTAGATCAGGCTGGCCTCAAACTAAAGAGCTCTCTGCTCTATGTCTTGCCTCTTGAGTGCTGTGACTAAAGGCTTGCATCACCATAGCCTGGCTGGTTCTTAATTATTTTTTTAAAAGATTTATTTACTTATTTATTTGTATATGGGTACACTGTTAACTCTCTTTTAGACACACCAGAGGAGGGTATCAGATCCCATTACAAATGGTTGTGAGCTATATGGTTGTTGGGAATTGAACTCAGGACCTCTGGAAGAGCAGTCAGGGCTCTCAACTGCTGAGCCATCTTTCAAGCCCCCTGGTTCTTAATTCTTTTTTTTTTTTTTTGGTTTTTTGAGACAGGGTTTCTCTGTATAGCTCTGGCTGTCCTGGAACTTACTTTGTAGACCAGGCTGGCCTCGAACTCAGAAATCTGCCTGCCTCTGCCTCCTGAGTGCTGGGATTAAAAGCGTGTGCTACCACGCCCGGCAGTTCCTTTTTTTTTTTATATGTAAGTACACTGTAGCTGTCTTCAGACACTCCAGAAGAGGGGGTCAGATCTTGTTACAGATGGTTGTGAGCCACTATGTGGTTGCTGGGATTTGAACTCGGGACCTTCGGAAGAGCAGTTGGGTGCTCTTACCCACTGAGCCATCTCACCAGCCCTTTTCTTTGGTTTTTCAAGACAGGGTTTCTCTGTATAGCTCTGGCTGTCCTGGAACTCACTCTGTAGACCAGGCTGGCCTTGAACTCAGAAATCAGAAATCCGCCTGCCTCTGCCTTCCGAGTGCTGGGATTAAAGGCACGCGCCACCGCCGCCCGGCGGTTCTTAATTCTTAATCCACTCCTTCTGTTTTACCTCACACTTTTTAATTTAACTAAGTCTTATATGTTGCTCTAGATTATTTATTTATTTATGATGATAGAGATGAACTCAAGCTTTACACTCTACTACTGAGCTATATCTATCCTTCTAATAGAATTATTTTGTGGTGCTGGTAATTCAATTTAGGGCCTTGTGCATACATAGTAAGGAATTACTCTGTCATTAAATATAGTTCCAGCCCTTTTAAGTGGCTCCTTTTTTCGGGCTGTAGATTGAATTCAGGCTGTGTACATGCTAGGGAAATGGCCTACCATGGAGTTACAGCTCCCCTTTAAAAATCAGTTAGTTTTAGTGTGTGTATGCTCTCCCATTCCTATGTATATTGGGGGGGGGACGATTAAGTGTGGTAGTGTGCATGTAAAGGCAAAGGAAGAAATTAGATGTCTTCCTCTATTTTCTGTTTGATTCCTTGAGGCTGTCACTGACCCTTAAGCTTGAGGTTTTGGCTAGCCAGGGAGCTCCCAGGATTTGCCTGTCTCAGCTCTACCATGCTGAGGTTAGAAGCCTATGTGGCCATGCCTGGGTATTTCAATTTAGATCCTCATGCTTACACATCAGTTATTCTTATCCACTGAATCATCTCCACAGCTATCTTATCTATATCATTCCGTTTGTCTATCCATCCATCTATCCATCCATCCATGATCTGGACAGGATCTCTTGTAACACAAAGTAGCCTAAAATGTACTGTGCTACATGACTCAAATTATGTTTATAAGGTACAGATTAAGTCTGGATGTTGTGCCATATGCCTGTCATCCTAGCAATAGAAAACTAGGGAATCTGAGAGATTGTGAGTTCAAGGCTAGCCTGAATAGGACTGCTGACAAAAAAAAAAAAAAAAAAAAAAAAAAAAAAAAAAAACAAAAAAAAAAAAAAACCCTGAAAAAAAAAAAAAAAAAAAAAAAAAATAGGCAAAAATACCAGCACCTTTTCCTTATCAGTTGCCAATTAGATTATACCTTTTATAATCTCAATATAATTTTCTATTATTTGGTCATACTACAACCTAAATAGTCCCATGCTCTTTCTTTTCCTTTTAAAAAGATTATGTGTATGAATGTTTTTGAGTGCATGTATATGCACTGCATGCATGCCTGGTGTCTGCAGAGGTCACAAGACTTATCTGATCGCTGAAACTTGAATTCCTGACAATTGTGGGCCACTATGAGAGTGCTGGGAATCAAAACCTAGGTCCTGGGGCTGGTGAGATGGCTCAGTGGGTAAGAGCACCCGACTGCTCTTCCGAAGGTCCCGAGTTAAAATCCCAGCAACCATATGGTGGCTCATAACCATCCGTAACAAGATCTGACGCTCTCTTCTGGAGTGTCTGAAGACAGCTACNGTGTACTTACATATAATAAATAAATAAATCTTAAAAAAAAACAAAACAAAAACCTAGGTCCTCTGCAAGAGCTAACTCTCCAGCCTGTCCTTTCCTTTACATTTATTTTATTATTTTATTTTATATGTGTGAGCATTTTACCTGCTTGCATGTCTGCACCATGTACAAACTTAGATTGTTGTCCACAAAGACCAAAGGAGGATATTGGATCCTCTGTAAATGGAGTTACAAATGGTTGTGAGCCACCATATGTGCACTTAGAATTAAACCGGGATCTTCTGGAAGAGCAACCCTTAAAAGCAGCTTTAATTACTGGGCCATCCATCTCTCCATGTTGCCGTCCAACCTCCAACTCCAACCTCTTTAAAAGGTCTTGAACTCAACATCCTCTTGCCTCAGCCAATTAAGTGATGGGATTATTGGCCTATACTACTGTGTTGTGATGGCAGTAGGACCTTTGGAGTTGTATTCAAAGGAAGAAGACAATGGGGCACTTCATCACTGCTTGGTAAAGTAGTATATAATGTGGCTAACAGAATGCTATTTTATTCTAATGGTATTTTGTTTCTATTTTCCATGTCATGGTGAGTTTTCTCAAAAGCAAGATAAATCATATATTTAGTGAAATACTAACTTGTAGTTTGGTGAAGAAGTAGAGATTATCACTAAACTCCAAACCTGAAGTTTTCTAATTAGTTAGAATTTAAATTTTGAGTTTTAAAAAAGTTTAAAAAAATTAAACATTTTTAAAAATTAAATTTATTGTGTGTGTGTACTTATGCAAGCCATGGAGCCATGTGTGGAGGACAGACAACTACCTTGCTTACAGGGTAGTTCTCTCCTACCATGTGAGTTCTAAAGATTGAAGTCAGGTTTCAGGGATTGGTGGCAATAGTTACTACTTGATGAGCATCTTGCCAGCTCTATTAAAAAATTCTTGTTTATTTGTTTATGTGCATGTGTGTGTACAAATTTGTGTTCTGGTGCTCTGGAAGCCACAAGAGGGTATCTAATCTCCTGATAAAGTTGGAAGTAAAGATGGTTATGAACTGCCTGACCTATATGTTGAAAGCCAAATTTTATTCCTCTGGAAGAGCAGCAAGTGTCCTTAACCAGGGAGCCATTTCTCCAGCACTCACCTCCCACTTCCAGCTTTTAACTTTATTTTTAAATATGGTGTGTTCAGCTGGTAAAAATCTCCACTATTATTTTAAAATCTGAAATTCTCATTTCAGATACAGAATACTGTCTTGTTATTGATCTGAATGTTAATGATACTCAAATTTAAATCTTTTTTATTTTTTTTTAATTTTTTTTTTTTATTTTTGCTTTTTGAGACAGGGTTTCTCAGACTGTCCTGGAACTCACTCTGTAGACTAGGGTGGCCTCAAACTCACAAATCCACCTGTCTCTGCCTCCCAAGTGCTAGGATCAAAGGCGTGCCCCACCACCGCCCGGCGTCATTTTATATCTTTGAGTCTTGGGAGTAATGAAGAATACTGAGTTGGTATTTTAAGTGATTGTGAAACTTTAGAAAAATTTTATTATTTTAAGTTAATGGGTATTTTTGCCTGCATGTATGAGCACAACTTACATACAGTGTCTGTAATGGTTGAAATTGTACATTGGATCAGTATTCACTGGAATTAGAGACACTTGTGAGCTGTCATGTGGGTACTGAGAATTGAACCCTGGTTTTTGGGAGAAGCAGCCAGGGCTCTCAACCTCTGATCCATCTCTCTAGCTCATTGGTTCTCAACCTGTATTTTGACTCCTTGTGTGTGGGAGTCACATTTCATATATCCTGCATAGCAGATATTTATATTACAATTCACAACAGTAGTAAATTTACAGTTAAAAAGTAGCAGTGAAATAATTGTATGGTTGGGGATCACCACAACATGAGGAACTGAATTAAAGTGCTTGCAATATTAGGAAGATTGAGATCCATTGCTTTAGCTCCTTTGATTTTTGAAGGTTTATTTGATGATGCTTCTGGAATAGTATGAATTGGCAAATATAGTTTTAGATTGCTATTCTGCTCTCCCATTTTGGGAATTTTAAGAGAAATTTGTATTGCACAGTCATTTAAAGAAGAAGTGTTAGGGCCTGAAGACTGCTCAGCTGGATAAGGTACTTGATGTTAAATCTGATAATTTGGTTTTGATTTCTGGAACCCATATGATAGATGGAGAGAAGAAATTTCCCCAAGTTGTTTTCTGACAACTTAAATCACACCCACCCCTACACAAAATACATATACCTTCTCCCACATAGAAAAAAACCCACCACCAAATAAACAAACAACCCTCCCCCCCCCCCCGCAGCCCCCAGCCCCATCTCCCATAAAAACTCAGCTGTGCATGGTAGTGCATGACATGCCTTTAATCCCAGTGCCTGGAGGTAGGGGTAGGAGGATCTTACTGCTGTCAGTTCATGGCCAGCCTGGTCTATAAATCAGGTTCCAGGATAGCCAGGACCTTTACACTGAGAAACCGGGTCTGGAAAAGGCAAACAGACAAAACTCAACAACAGAATATATAGCAAATTGGAAATGTAAATGAAGAATGCATTGAATAAAAAGTATATTAGTTATACACAGTGTTCTTGACCCATGTGAGTACATGACTTGCTAGTTGCTGTGGTTTCCTGCCCAGCATTACAAAAGATTAAAATCAGAAGTATGGAATGATAAAGTGAAAAAATGATGTCAGACTATCTGTATTTGTATAACTTTTTAAACACTGTAATGACATGCCTCACAGGAGTGATCAGGAATGCTTTGGCCTAGATAGGCCATTCATAGGCAGTAGGAGTGGGACTAGAGTTTAGTTGTTAAAGTACTTCATTTGGGTTGGAGAGACGGATGGACCAGTGGAGTAGAACCTACTACTCCTGCAGAGGAACTGGGTTCAGTTCCCAGTACCCACAGGATGGTTCACAGCCCCCTGTGACTCCTGTTCTAGGGATCCTGCTCACATGTGAGAAGCATGTACGCATACAGGGTTACACACAAAATCATCAATAGAAAACCCAGTAAATTATAAATAAATGCTTTTGTTGAAGCTAAGCCTTTCTTTACTTTTTTTGATAGGATCACACTATGTAGCCCTGGCTGGCCTAGAATAGAGAAGAGCCCCTATCTTCAACACCCCCGCACCCTCCCACCCCTCTCAAAGAGGAAAACAAAAACAAGTAACCTAAACCAAACAAAACCCAAGAAATCACGTTGAGGAGTAAGCCACTACGCTGCATTTATCTATGGCCTGCTTCATTTTTTGCCATTTTCCTCAGAAGATAGACTGTTATCCTTTAAGCAGAATAAATCCTTTCCTCGCTTAAATTACTTTTGGTCATGGTCTATATCACAGAAATAACTACTACAGTCAGTAATCAAAGATTTTATTTCACTAGTGAAAGCGAAAGAATCAATTGATATTTGCATTTGTGTATCTAAGCTTTATATTTAGGTAGTATTGACTTTAATATTTGTTTAACATTTTTTCATTCTTTTATCTTTCTCTTTCAGTATCAGATATAGAAGGTGGTGATGGACTACAGCTCAGAAAGGAACATACTCTCAAAATATTTGCTTATATCAATTCCTGGACTCAGAGGTATGCAGTTGTATGTATTTTAAAGACTAACTTGATAACTTGATGGATTATATAAATTGCCATTAATTACTCTTATTAGATTTTCTTTCAGGATGTTTCATTATATATATATATATTTGTATTAAGTGGTAAGTTTATCAATAGTCAATTATTTTACTTTTTTTTAAATCATGGACTTGATTTTGACATTGTTTTTAAAACAACATAAAAACCTATTTCTTTTACTTTTCCCTTATTCTTAAGGAATGAGTCACTAAAATTTTGAGAAGGAATTATTTTGAGACATAGAAGAATTTGTGTGAGACAGAGTCTCTCTGTGTAGCCATGGCTGTCGTGGAACTCACTCTGTAGACCAGGCTGGGATTAACGATGAGAACCACCACTACTCAGCAGATGAGAGTATTCTTACGGAATAGCTACTAAAAGCTTATAGCAAACTTAATGTTTTTTTAAAAAAATCTTTATTGTGGTAATAGATATTTTGAAACAATTTGATAGTTTCTAATTTATTATGCACATTAGAACAACTTTTATATAATATATAAGTTGAGAATATACAGATTAAAACTCAAGGATCATAGTTGTTAATATACCCACTATGAGAAAGACTGTAAACTTATATCTCTATGTGGTTTTTGTTTGGTAGTGCCACACAATGTTTTTTACAGTGTTGATGTACAAACCCAGCAGCTTCTGGGCTGTACCATTGAGCTATAGGTGAAATTTGAGCTTAAGGTATGCTGCACAAATGTTCTTACACTTATGTGTATCTCCAACTCCCACTAAATATCTTTTCACTTGTGTGCTTGCCCAATTTGAACTACCCTTCATAAAATTTTTATGAGTTTGGAAAATGCTTAAAGTGGGGCAGAGAGGTGGGTTCAGTGGGTAAAGATTCCTCTACCAAGCCTGATAACCTGAGTTTAACCCAGGACATGTACGGTGTGTCATGGCACCAGTTCGTGCATGCACACAAGTGTGTTAGGGCACACACAGTATATCTGTTTAATTTTTTTTTTTTTTTCCTTTTCCCTTCTGAGAGAAGGTCTTGTTATGTAGCCCTGGCTGTCCTGGAACTCACTATGTAGACCCAGCTGGCCTCAAAGAAATCTGCTGCCTCTGCCTCCTTAACCGCTAGGATTAAAGGTGTGCATCACCAGATCTGGCAATGAATACAACATTTAATAAAATTCTTGAAGTATTTTAGTTAGTGATCAGTGAACATTCTGCTTTGCCTGCCTGCCTACTTACCTACCTATCTGTGTTTTGGGGTTTTTGAGACAGGGTTTTTCTGTGTAGTGCGGGCTGTCCTGGAACTCACTCTGTAGACTAGACTGTCCTTGTGCAGGGATTAAAGGCGTACTCCATCACTGCCCTGCTACAGTGATTGGATTTTAAAAAAGATTTATTAATTTTATGTATGTGAATATACTGTCACTCTCTTCAGACACACCAGAAGAGGGCATCAGATCCCATTACAGATGGTTGTGAGCCACTATGGTTGCTGGGAATTGGACTCAGGACCTCTGGAAGAGCAGTCAGTGCTCTTATCCACTGAGCCATCTCTCCAGCCCCCACTGCCCCTGTCTTTCCGTCCGTCTGCCCTCCCTTGCTCCCTCTCTCCTTTCCTTCCTTTCTTTTTAGATAGAGTTTTCCTATATAATCCTTGGAACTCACTATATAACCCTTAGACCTGGTTGGCCTCAAACTCAAAAAGATCTCACTGCCTCTGATCCTCTGCATGCTGGGATTGAAGGGGTGTGCTACCACACCAAGCCTCTGACACGTTATTTTTTTTTTTTCTTCTTCTTCTTCTTTTTTTTTTTTTTGGTTTTTTCGAGACCGGGTTTCTCTGTGTAGCCCTGGCTGTCCTGGAACTCACTTTGTAGACCAGGCTGGCCTCAAACTCAGAAATCCGCCCGTCTCTGCCTCCTGAGTGCTGGGATTAAAGGCGTGCGCCACCATGCCCAGCGACATGTTATTTCTTAAGTAGAGATTGTCTTTCAGTTATCCTGGTCAATACATTATAATAGCAAATCCTTAGAACTGATAATATTACTTCTGGTGTGTGTGAAGACAGCAACAGTATACTCACATTAAAAAAAGAAAAAAATAGAAATTACATGTTTATTAGAAGAGATAGCTCAGTGGTTAAAAGTACTTAATACTTTTGCAGAGGGCTCCAGTTTGTTTCCCTGCATCCACATGGTAGCTCACAGTTCTCTGTAACTCTACTTCCTGAGGATTCAATGCCTCTTGATATGTGAAGGTTTCTGTACACATGTGGTGTATACACATGCACTCACACATGCATACAGAATAAAAAAAAATAATTTGTTGACTTGGACATGGAGGAACATTTATTTAATCCTGGTTATAGGAGACATAGATAGGCAGGTCTATCTACGTGAGTTCCAAACTGATCTGGTTCCAGTCCAGCCAGAGCTACATGAGAGATCTTACCTTTAAAAAAAACAAAGGGCCGGGCGTGGTGGTGCATGCCTTTAATCCCAGCACTCGGGAGGCAGAGGCAGGCAGATTTCGGAGTTCGAGGCCAACCTGGTCTACAAAGTGAGTTCCAGGACAGCAAGGGCTATACAGAGAAACCCTGTCTCGAAAAAAAACAAAAAAAACCAAAACAAAACAAAACAAAAAAAACCCAACTGCTAAAAAGAACAAAGAAAGAAGAAAAAGGTTGTTGGTGGTGAAAGCCTTTAATACCACCCAGTATTTGAAAGTGGAGGCTAACAGATGTCTGTGATTTCTAGGTCAACCTGGTCTACAGAGTGGGTTCTGGGCCAGCCAATGTGGCACAGAGAAACCCTGTCTCAAAAAAAAAAAAAAAAAAAAAAAAAAAAAAGATATTCATATTATTATTTAAGTATTTTTTCTCCAGAATTTAGCTCATATAAAACAATTTTTGAGATTCAAGATGAAAGCCTTAGTTGGAGTCAATTTTGCTCATGTTTGTAATCCCAGAAAGCAGGTGCAGGAGGTCCCCAAGTTCCTGGCCATTCTTGGCTACATAGTTAGACCTTGTCTCAACAAGCAAAATGTGTGCAATGAAAACTTGAAACAGAAAGTTGATAAGGCTAATGTACAGATTCAGCAGTAACGTCCTACTGGTTTTTTTTGTTTGTTTGTTTGTTTTTTTTGTTTTCCTTCTGTCTCCTTTCTCTTCAGTTTATTTATTTTTTTATTATTATTTTTTAAAGATAGGTCTGTTGTGTAGATAGATAGCCTGGCTGTCCTAGGACTCTTAACTAAGAGTCCAGAGCAGGCCGGCCTTTAGCTCACAGAGATCTGCCCGCCACTGCTCCTGAATTCTGGGATTAAAGTCTTTGCCACCACACTCAGACAGTATTACTGTTTTTGAAAGCCTTCCATATAAGAACTCCAGAATATTTGGAATTAATTTCTCAGTAGAATATCTGTGGAAGCTATTATCACATATAAAATGAACGTAATTGGCAAAAAAGTGCTGAGAACTGGAAGGCCTCAACCAAGGTTTAACTAGCCTAGTTCTTTTCAGTACTACTGAGAGTCTAACGTCTGAGCATCTGCTATGGGTTGATGCAGCTGAACCTTGGTGTCTGCTGTTTCAGTCACACATTCAACAGGCTTTCTTCTGTTGGGTAGGCAGCCTATAGGAAAGGGTTACTAGCTTCCGATACTTGGGAGACATTTTTCCAATGTTAAATACTGTGTTACAATACTTCTTTAGCTTATTTTTTTCTTCTAATTTTATGTGTAAATATGTTTTGCCTGTATGTATGTATTTATGTATGTATGTATGTATGTATGTATGTATGTATGTATGTATGTGTAATACAAGTATGTCTGGTGCCCTAGGAAGTGAGAAGAGAGCTTTGGATCCCCTGGAACTGGTTACTTTTTTTTTTTTTTTTTTT
>NC_034602.1:7321262-7352483 GCF_900095145.1 Mus pahari | reverse complement strand
AAAAAAAAAAAAAAAAGATGCACCTTAAACTTCTATGCTAATCTGGCTACTTTCCAGCCCCATCATGATTCTTGCATATTATTGATCTTCAGTCTCAGTCATAGCTCCAATTCCTCCATCCTGCCAGCTCATCTGAAATGCACCCCCACCTCTGGTTGTCGAATGTTATACCCTATTCTTTCTATTCTGCTTAGCCATTGGGTGATCAGCATTTATTGACAAGGCAGAGAATAAATGATAATTGTTTACACAAACTTGAGACAAGAGATTCTTGGTGTAAGCATTACAGTGCTGTGTCCTTGTGAAAGATATGAGGGCAGAGAAATCAGCATTTGAATAACCTAAGGGTAAATTTTATACAGTACACAAAACATTATGCCTACAAAGAATCCTCTACATGGAGCTGGCTTTGGCTGTATGAAAGTTACATTTTTGTTTTGTTTTGTTTGTTTTTCTGAGACAGGGTCTCTCACTGTAGCCCTGCTTGTGTGTGAATTCCATATGTAGATCAAACTGGCCTGCAATTCAGAGAGAGAGGGAGAGAGCTCTTCTTGATTCTGCCTCTTGAGTGCTGGCTCATTAAAGCTACCTTTAAAAGGGATCGTGGGAAGCAGTGGAGACTTGACATTGTGAAAGGCTGTTGGCTGAGCTAAATAGAGGCCATTGGTGAAGGTACAGCTTCAACTGCAGTGGAGATCCCAGTTTATCGGGAATGCCAGGAACATGGACATTTTATTGATTAATGATTGACTTGGGAGGACTCAGATCACTGTGCCAGGTAGCCTTGAGTTTTATCATAAAGCAAACAGAGCAAGCCATGGGAATATGCTAATTAATAAGGTACATTTTTTTTCATGACCTCTGCTTCAGGTTTCTGCCTTGAGTTCCTGCCTTGTCTTTTCTCAAGTGAGGACTTTTTAGCCCTGGGAGTTACAAAATGAGATTAAAACCCGTTCTTCCTTGAGTTGGTTTTGGGCACTGTTTATCAATAGTATCCAATAGAAAGGAAACTCAAACATTTCTGTGTTTTATTTATTTATGAGGAGTTTCCCCCCTTCTTTTTTAGAGAGTCTTGCTCTATATATCAGGCTTGCCTTGAATTTAGAGATTAAAGGTGTGCACCACTAAGCTAGGCAGAGTCAGTCTTACTGTTTTTGTCATCTTTGGTGACACAAGTTTCTATTTATTGTTTATTTTGAGCCTTCTCTTTCCTCTTACAAACACTTATTCTTGGCTGTCTCTCATGGTTAAGGCAAGTGAGTTGGATATTCTCTGTGGGTGGGGGTACATCTTAAAATCATGATCTGTACTATAGGTGTAAATAAAATGTAAGCAGGCTTTTTCTTTTCATTCATTCATTCGTTCATTCATTTATTGACAATGGTTTTTTGACCGTGTAACTTGACTGGCTTAGACTTCAGTTTGTATATCAGGCTGGCCTTAAGGTAGTCTTTCTTAATACCGATTATGTCCTTTGAACCCCCCCCCTTTTTTTTTCTTTGTTTTTTGTTTTTTTCGTTTCTTAACACCGATTATGTCCTTTGACCCCCCCCCTTTTTTTTTTCCTTTGTTTTTTGTTTTTTTCGAGACAGGTTTCTCTGAGTAGCCCTGGCTGTCCTGGAACTCACTCTGTAGACCAGGCTGGCCTCGAACTCAGAAATCCGCTTGCCTCTGCCTCCCAAGTGCTGGGATTAAAAGCATGCGCCACCACGCTCGGCTCTGGACTCTTAATATTTTCATATCTATATCTATATATCTGCATCTATCCATCCTTATTCTTTGGCTATGATAGTTTAGCTGTTGGGCAGGGGAGGCTGCCTGATCCCTTTCATCGAACCTCCATTCTGTCCTTTACTTAATCCTAGGCTGGGGCTCCTTAGTCCTGAGCCTTCCCAGTGGTTTTCTTTGTTGATGTTGTTTTTTTTTGTTTGTTTGTTTGTTTGTTTTTGTGACAGGGTCACTGGTGGGTCTGAAACTCACAGATGCAGTTGCCTCTGCCTTCTTGGTTCTAGATTTAAAGGCATACACTACCACCCATTGTAATCCCACTTTCCTTTTATTTTTTATGTTATGTGTGTGGACGCTTTGCCCACATGTATCTCTGCTTCACATGAACGCAGTGCCTGCAGGCGCTACAAGAGGAGAGTGTTGGATCCCTCTGGAACTGGAGTTAGAGATCATTGTGACCCATCATATGGATGGTGGGAACTGAACTCAGGTCCTCTGGAAGAGCAGCTAGTATTTTTAACCACTAAGCCATCTTTCCAGCCCCAGTTTCCACTTTCTGACAGCTAATTTTAGAAGTAAACTTGTCTTTCCTATTCTAAATCTTAGCCAAGATCTTTTAAGAACTTAGACTCTAGTTTTACTAAGAAAACTGCCCGAGTCTACAACTTCTCACTTTAAAGATAATTTTGCATTATAGGAAGAAGCTGAGTTGGAGTGGTGGTAGATGCCTGTAATCCTTAAATTTTGGAATCAAAGGCAAGAGGATCCTGGCCAGCCTCAATTTAAAAGGGAGACCCTGTCAATGTAAAAATGGTCAGGGATGTGGCTCAGTAGTTAAGAGGACCTTCCTAGTATATGTGAAGTCCTGGTTTTGTCCCAAGTATTGGAAAAGAGAAAAAAAGAGGTAGGAGATAAGAGGTAGGCAGGCTGCTCATCAGAAAACACTATGAGTAATTTTTGTTTTAAGATCAGGGCTTGGTGTCTCACTTTAGTCCTGGCTCTCTTGGAATGACTCTATCTTCAACTCAGAGATATCTGCCTGCCTTTTAATGCTAGATTAAAGACATTATATTTGTTTTCCTCATACAAATTGTAATATGGGTTGTGGGTTGGGTGGCTCATAACTGCTTGCAACTGCAGATCCAGGGGACTTGATGTGCTCTTGTGGCCTTCATAGAAAGGTACACTTACAAACACACACAAATAGATGTCTGGGTGTTATGACATATACCTTTAATCTTAATATTTTTGTGTCAGAGGCAGGTGGATATCTTGAGGTTACTCTGAGCTTGAGCTTACTCTGGTCAACATAGTGAGTTCTAGGCCATCCAGAGCCACATAGTGAGACCCTACCTTGAACAAAAAAAGGTAAAGGTTTTATAGCTAAAAGGAACACTTGAAGTAAAAGCCCCTTTTGTTTAATCAATGTAACAAAATTTTCTAAAAATAGTATTTAATTAATTAGAATCAGTATTACAGTGGAATAGGGATTTTGGAATTTTGTGTTAGGCTTAACATAGGTGCTTGTCTGTTTTTTGTTTTTAAGATTTATTTATTCTATGAGTATACTGTAGCTGTTTTTAGACACACCAGAAGAGGGCGTAAGATCCTTTTACAGATGGTTGTGAGCCACCATGTGGTTGCTGGGAATTGAATTCAGTCTGGAAGAGCAGTCGGTGCTCTTAACCGCTGAGCCATTTCTCCAGCCCTTATCATAAGGTTTTAATCAAGGCATTAGTCATGATATAATTATGTGGAGGCCTACAGGGTACTAGAGGATCTGTTTTTGGGGAAACCTTAGTTGTTGGCAGCTTGAATGTTACTAATTATACCATGGTTGCAGTATGTTTAATGACCTAATCTTAGATATTTCATCTTTTAACTACTATCACAGTTTACTCAATGGAAATGAGTCCCTTCTGGTCTCAAGGGGAAGAAAGTTAGGATTTGCTTTTTAAATGAATGTGTGCCATGAGTTTTGTGGTCATACTCCTAAGTTTACCATGCCTATAGAAATGAGGTTATTTCTCTTTTTGGTCGTACAGAGTGTTGGTGATCTATTTGGAGGATGTAGAGACATTTTGCTAATACTTCAAGGAATAAGTTATAAGTAATGACTGATTATCTATCATCAGTGTTTGGATTCTAATATAATTTGAACTAGGTACTCGTGTGTGTGTCTTTTAGTTATTAATTGTCACAAGATTTTTAATTGCTTGAAATATGCCAGGCATTGTGCTATTAATTGAACTTGTCTAAGAAAACTAGATTTGTCTGTAATGCCTATCTGACATTTCCTTTGTTTGTTTGTTTGTTTGTTTTGTTTTTGTTTTTTACTGACATTGACGAGAGCATTTTGTGTTTCTGAGTATGTTTAGTTTTTCAGTTAGGGTCAGAATACCCATCCTAAGTAGGCTTCAAGAATTCATTTAAAAATGTAGGTAGATAATAAATTTTGTTAGATGAGAAAACACCATGTATTAAGTAACCAGCAGTTTTATTAATGAAGTCATTACTACTAATACTATTACTATTACTACTGTTTGGTTTTCTGAGACAGGGTTTCTGCACAACCCAGTGCCTGTCCTTGAACTCTACAGCGATCCATCTGCCTTTTTGCTTCTAAATGCAGGGATTAAAGGCATGCATCACCATACCCAGCCTGTGATTCTATTTTTAAAAATGAATACAGAGCTGCCCTAGCAGGAAGGGGAAAATTGCTATTTAAGAAAAGTATTTTAGTATTTGCTTCTTTTGTTACTTATTGAAATGTATATTGTTCCCTCTAGGAAGCATTTATTTACTGCATTTTATTTTCTCTTATAGGCAATGTCTATGCTGCTTCAAGGAATATAAGCATTTGGAGATTTTTAACCAAGTAGTATGTGCACTTATTAACTTAGTGATTGCCCAAGTTCAAGTGCTCCGGGACCAGCTTTGTAAACATTGTACTACCATTAACATAGATTCCACGTGGCAAGATGAGAGTAATCAAGCGGAAGAACCACTGAGTATAGATAGAGAATGTAATGAAGGAAATACAGAAAGACAAAAATCAATAGAAAAAAAATCAAACTCTACAAGAACTTGTAATCTGACTGAGGAGGAATCTTCAAAGAGTTCTGATCCTTTTAGTTTATGGAATACAGATGACAAGGAAAAACTATTACTATGTGTAGCAAAAATTTTTCAAATTCAGTTTCCCTTATATACTGCTTACAAGCATAATACTCATCCTACTATAGAGGTAGGTAAAAAATAGGTACAATGATTCTTGTATTACCAAGTCCTACTAAGCTTGCTAGTTCCCTCCTTGTCTGTGAATGACTCAAACTGGCGATTTTTGATGGAAATTTTTCTTTCTTCCTACCCTGTCTGTCTGACATTCCCTTCTTTCTTCTTTCTTCTTCTTTCTCTTTGAGACAGGGTCTCACCGTATAGTCCTGCAGTGTGGCCTTGAACGTTCTGTGTATCCTAGGGCTGGCCTTGAAGTTTAATTCACTTGTCTCAGCCTGAGTACTTGGATTACACCTGTGCAATCATGTTCCAACTTGATGGAAAAACATTACTGGTGTTGCCAAAATATATTTATAATTGAACTCAGAAGAACTTAAATTTTAGAGATTTAAACATTTTTTTCTTTGCTCTACTCGTTATGGCTTTAAAAAAAAACCAAACCAAAAACCAAACACCAGTGGCTGGTCTCGGCATTCAGTGATGGTGTGCTTGCATGTACAGTTGAGTGCCTGGGCATGTACAGTTCAGAGATGGAGTGCTTGCCTAGCATTTGTGTGAGGTTCTACGTTATGGTCCCAACAGTTGCAGAGGATCCAGGTTATGTTTCAGCACCCATGCAGTGATGCACAGTTGTAGCTTGAGTTCAAGGGGATCTGATCCTGCTTCTGATTTAGAATGAGTTTATTACAAATTTGGTGATTGATACAATTCATAAGGGCATTCAACATTCAAAGGGATGGTGAAGAAAGTTGTAAATTTCATCTCTAGATGGGGAGGAAAGTCCAAGTGTTGGAGTTTTCATTATCATAGACTGGGTTCAGGAGCTCCTCAGATCTGTTGTGTAATAGAAGATGACCTTGAGCTCCTTCTCCATTCTGACTGATGGAATTATAAGATTAAATTACCATATCTGCTTATGGGTTGCTGGAAATCAAATACAGGGTTTTGTGCTTGCTAGGCAAATGCCTTGTCAACTAAGCTATGTCCCTGGTCCTTGTTTATATCTTGGACAATCTTCTGCTTACAATACTGAGCTGGAAATTTGCCACATGCTCCCATCACCCATCCACCCATCCATTTATTGACAGAGTTTCACTATATAGTGCTGCCTGGTCTGCAGTATACTGTGTAGGCCAAGCTGGCATCAGACTCAGAGATCTGCTTGTTTTTGCCTCCTGGGTGCTGGAGTTTATTGTTGTCTCTCTGTCTCCTTGCCTCTAGCTTGCTCTAGCTTGCTCTGCTTTGCTTTGCTCCCTTCCCCTCCCTCCTTCCCCCCTTCCCTTTCTCCCTTCCCCTCCCCCTCTACCCTTCCCCTTCCCCCTTTCTCCCTTCCCCTTTCCCCTTGCTCCTTGCCCCTTGCCCCTTCTCCCTTCTCCTTTCCCCCTGCCCCTTGCCCCTTCCCCCTCCCCCTTGCCCCTTCCCTCTCCGTCCTTCCCTTTCCCCCCTTCCCTCTGCCCCTCCCCCCTTCTCCCTTCCATTCCCGTGCTTGAGACAGGGTTCCTCCTTGTAGCTCTAGCAGGCTGTTGCTCTGTACATCACGTAGGCCTTGAACTCAATAGATACTGCCTGACTCTGTCTCCCTAACCTGGAGTGCTGGTGGTAAAGATGTTCACTAGTACCATCCAGCTTTATTGTTTTGGTTTTTGTTTTCAACCTTACATGTACTGTAACCTTCTCTATGTATTAACCTTACCTGAAAAATAAGCCCTTTATTGGATTATTTTCAAACTGTTTTGAGAAAACAGCCCATTAAATGGTTATTACTCCTATTAGAAGTATTGATAAGAACATTTTGAAGTAGATTATATTTTTTTCTAGAATTTAGTGTGTTGTTTCTGTATAAAAACTTTGTAAAGAATATATGATAAGATACAGAAACATACCAAAAAATGTCAGATTTTTTTTTGGTGGTGGTGGGGGTTTGGGACAGGATTTCTCTGTATAGCCCTGGCTGTCCTGTGTCCTGGAACTCACTTTGTAGACCAGGCTGGCCTCCAACTCAGAAATCCGCCTGCCTCTGCCTCCCAAGTGCTGGGATTAAAGGCATGCGCTACCATGCCCAGCCCCAGAATATTTTTTTTTTTTTTTTAGATTTATTTATTTATTATATGTAAATACACTGTAGCTGTCTTCAGACACTCCAGAAGAGGGCGTCAGATCTTGTTGTGAGCCACCATGTGGTTGCTGGGATTTGAACTCTGNACCTTTGGAAGAGCAGTTGGGTACTTTTACCAGCTAAGCCATCTTCCCCCCCCCCCCAGAATATTTAAAAAAAAAAAAAATTACTAACCTTTAATCTTTAGGAACTGGAGAGATGGTTCAGTAGTTAAAAGCACTGGCTTCTTTTCCAGAGGACTCAAGTTTGCTTCCTAGCACATAGCTGTTCCGGGATCCCATGCTCTCTTCTGGCCTTGTTTGCATACGGTGCACAGTATCACATGTAGGCAAAACACCCACAGACATGAAAGGAAAATAAATCTAACATTTTTAAAATTTAATCTTCAGAATACAGTATAATTTTTTTCAACCTCAAATTGGTATGGACAGATATTAGAAATGCTTTTATTAAAAATGTAGATATATGAAGTTCATTTAGAAAGTAATTTTATTCAATTAATTAATTAGTTTTTTGTTACAGGACTTTATTTTGTAGCTACATGGCTGTCCTGGAACTTGTATTGTAGACATGTTGGCTTGAATGTCACAGAGATTGCCTAGTTTTGCCTCCATACCCTGCGAGTTTGTTTATTTATTTATTTATTTTATTTTTTTAGTGAAACTGGATGAGGTAGCTTATACCTTTATCCTAGTTCTCAGGAGGTAGAGGCAGGAGAATCAGAGTCTGAGGCTAGTGTCGGCCGTCTCTAGTTAAATCTAGAGCAGCTTAGGCTTCAGGGTAAGACACAGACCAAAAGGAAGTTCTTTATAAGAGCACTGTACGTAATACGAAGTCTGATCGTTTGCTCTTAAAGTCAGTTTAATCAGAAATAATAACCTGTTAATGTTATAGTCAGGTACTTACACTTTTTGTTTGTAGTAAAGCATCTTGTTAGTAATATTTTTCAAGATAATTTTATGTGGTTACTTGTTTGAAAGTAAAGGTTTCTTAAAATGTTTTAGGTAAAATTACTTTATTGAAATTTTAAAATTTTTATTAAAAATTTTATAAAAACTTTAAAAAAGGTAACTGTAAAAGAGTTTTGTATTGAGTTTTTTATAGGAATATGCTTTTTTTTTTTTTTAAAAAAGATTTATTTATTATATGTAAGTACACTGTAGCTGTCTTCAGACACTCCAGAAGAGGGAATCAGATCTTGTTAAGGATGGTTGTGAGCCACCATGTGGTTGCTGGGGTTTGAGCTCTGCACCTTTGGAAGAGCAGTCGGGTGCTCTTAACCCCTGAGCCATCTCACCAGCCCCAGGAATATGCTTTTAAATGTTGTATTCTTATTCATTGTTAAAAATACCTTAAAATGTGTGATTTCTAGCCTAGTGATCATGTAATTAACTGTTAATTGTCAGTTGTTTAAGAAAGTATAGAATCTTAGTGTAGTTTACATGTATTGTAGAGTTAGGCTATATGTATTTATAAATGTGCTGACAGGACCAACCTTCTTTCATTTGAGTTTGTAGACCATCTAGCTTTAACTTTTATTCTTGTTTAGTTTTTTCCCTGATTAAGCCTTTTACTTGAATTTTTATTTTTAAGAGACCAAACTTGTTGAAATCTTTTATAAGGGAAGGAAAGGTTCAAAACTCAAGTTGTTCATATTTGATATCATGACTAGAAGACTGGTCAGTGCCCTAATTAAATGGAGAAAGCAATTACTGGGCTTACAGACTTTGAAAGATTTTTTTTCCCCAGATTTCTGCTGTATGCTGCTATGAAGTCCTAGAATCAGAGCTTATAATATACAGTACAATTTCTTGATACTTTGAATTAATTATTCACAGCAGATGTTTAATAGGATGGAAACTTAGAGTCTTTGTACCTCCCCTCTTTCCTTCCTAGCATCCCTCTTAAAGTTGAGTAGCATACGCATGTTTATCTATGTCTATACACATTTGCTCGTGCACATAGGAATGGTGGGGCAGCAATAGGGTTTGAACCTAAGGCTTCATGTGTGATAGACCAGGGCTCTCACTGAGGTCACCTCCCAGTCCTGAGTTAACTAGCTTTTTTTTTGTGAGTGTCTTGGTATGTTATTCACAACTGGCCTTGAACTAATGAAGCTCAAGTGGCCTGCCTTGTATGTCATCATGCTTTGATAAAAGTTAAGAATCTTTAAAAATACTTCGTTGCTGGAAATAGGTGACATTGTTGGGGGCAGAGTACTGTTAACAGTAATTCTTGGAAATAGTTACTGCCCCGGTGGTCTTCTTTTTAAATTTAAATGGTTATAAAAATTTTAGAAGCAAAATGCAGTGACATGTGTCTATTGTTATAGCTGCCGGATTATACTCAACTGGGAGGGACAACATAATATGACCTGATTTCTCCCCCTATAAAGGATGTGTGTGTCTATTTCATTTGCATGCACATATATAGTACATAATTACTTTGGTAGTTTACATATGTATTATAACATATTATATATGCACTGTATGCATGCTTAGTGTCTGGAGGCCAGGAGAGGGCACTGGATTCCCCAGAACTGGAGTTACAGCTGGTGTTAGGAACCAGATCTTGGTCATCACAGGAGACCCTTTTTATATTTTTTCAACACAGGGTTTCTCTATAGTCCTGGTTGACCTGGAACTCAGTCTGTAGTTCATACTGGTCTTGAACTCAAAGATCCTCCTGATTCTGCCTCAGTGCTGTTATACACCATCACTTGGCAATAGCAATTACTTTTAAGTGCATTGGTATTTTGCCTGCATGTTTGACTGTGTGAAGATGTCAGATCTTGGAGTTACAGTTAGTAGTGAGCTGCCATGTGGTTGCTGGGAATTAAACCCTGATCCTCTGTAAGAACAGTTAGTGCTCTTAACTGTTGAAGCATCTCTCTAGTTCTAACAGAAAGTTCTCTTAAGCTGAGCTTTCTCTTCAGTCCCCCAATCCTTGGGGGCTGGATGTTGTGCTCCATACCTTTAATCTCAGTACTTGGAAAGCAGAGGATTGCCTGGGCTACATAGTGAGTTCCAGGACATCTAGGACTCTAACTCAAGCAAAAGAAAATTTGTAGAGAGGAGAGAGGGGGCAATACTTTTTATTTAGTGTATGAATACATGGTATGGAGAGACAGACAGTGTGCATGTATCTTGACAATTTGAAGTCTTGGTGCGTCCTCTACCTCTTTTAAGGAGAATTTTGTGTAGCTCAGGCTGTCTTTGAATTCACTATGTGACAAAGATAACCTTGAACTCAAGTTTCTGGTATCTTTTTACTAATTGCTATTTTTTTGGGAGGGTGCCCTTTTTAAAAAAAATTGCTTTTTGTGGGGCGAGGCTATTATTGTATGCCTTTGGTAGTTTAGAACTTAAAGCAGCTCAGGAGCCTTCAGTTTATGGCAACTCTCCTACCCTTGAAGATCACTGATATATTCGGCCATGAGCCTTTTTAAATTTAGAGAAAAAATATATACACATATATAGCCTGCACAAAATCCTGATTTGATTCCTTCTACTTCATAACCTGGGTGTGGTGTTTCATGGTCCTAGTTTTGGGAAGGTTCATACACATAGACCTAGTTTTGGGGAGATGGAGGATCAGGAATTGAAGGTTGCACTTGATTGTATAGTGAGCTCTACGCCTTCATGGAGACTGTTACTCAAAAAAAACAAATTACCTCCTCAAAACTGGATATGATGGCACATTCTGAGGTCGTCTAAAGCTGCAGAGTGGAATCTTGTCATAAAGTAGTTTTTAAAAAGTATTACATGCTGTTATTTTGTCAGGTATGTATGTGTATGTGCCTGTGTGTGTGTGATTTTGTCTAGGGTGTGTATGTATGTGCCTGTGCCTGTGCTCTCAAGAATCCCCTGAGGTTAGAGGACACTTCTAGGACTTGGTTCTACTTTCTACCATGAGGAGTCTGAAGACTGAACTCAAGTTGTCAGTCTTTGCAGCAAGTACCTTCTGAGAGATCTTTTAAGGTTTTCCTCTTGTTTTTAGTGTTGTCCCAGAATTATAAAACTACTGTGTATTTAAGGTCTCCTGACTTTAAGCACACCTTTAATTCTGGGTAACTTCAAGTTCCCTATGGCTCAGTTACTGGGCAGTATTTGCTATTAGAGAATTACTTCACTCTTTAGTTACCCTCTTTAAAAAAAATTTTTGTTTGCTTCTATAATTTTATTTGATAAACATAGAGTTTACAGTATAATCCTCATCTGGGCTTGACTGTCTGTACCTACCCTTTGGGAAGGAACAGGCAGACTCATAACCAGTACTAGGAAGACAGTTGCTCTGGTCTCTACGTGGAACTAGGTCATAAGGCTCCTATTGTACATCAGGATTGAAATATTTTCAGTTTCTGTATTTGTGTTCTGCACTAGTATTCCACACTAGTATTCCAGTATGGTTCTTAGTCAGTGACTTGGTACTTTATTGGTACCACAGGAGTTCTGAAACTCTGAAGTTTTCCTGGAACCCACAGCTTTAAATGTGCTCAGCAAGTGCTCTGTCACTGAACTACATTCTTAACTATAAACATTTTATTGAGAGTAATATGAGGCTCAAGTATTAGAAAGTTAAAAGCTATTAGGTTTAGTGTACCTGTTTTGCAAAATGTTTTTACTTCTTTGGTAACTTTAATTCAATAGCAGTGTTCTCAAGAGTGCTGATTTGCCAGTCATTTTCAGATTCATTTCATAATTCATCTTTATGTGAAACAAGTAATGGTGAAGAATGAATAAATGAGTTCTCTTGGTATTGCTTTCAGATGAGTGTATGTATAGTGTGACAAATTAAAAACCGAATATATGGGCTGGTGAGATGGCTCAGTGGGTAAGAGCACCCAACTTCTCTTCCAAAGGTGCAGAGTTCAAATCCCAGCAACCACATGGTGGCTTACAACCATCCTTAACAAGATCTGACTCCTTCTTCTGGAGTGTCTGAAGACAGCTACAGTGTACTTACATATAATAAATAAATCTTTAAAAAAAAAAAAAAGAAAAGAAAATGCAAAAAAAAAAAGTATATAAAATTAAAACCTTAAAAGACTTGAACCTTATATTTTTTTCATGCTTCCCCAGTGACAAAACATGGCCTTTTACCTAATCAGTTTATATTGTTACAGACTTTCCAAAAAGAAATATGTGTGTGTGTGTATATATATATATATGTATATGTATATGTGTGTATATATATATATATATATATATATGTATATGTGTATATATATATGTGTATATGTATGTATCCATACCCATCTACGTCTGTTATCTCAGATCTCAGCTCTTGACAGATGAGAGTAGGATTAGAAGTTTAGGGTCATCCTTGGCTCCTTTGGGAATTCAAAGCCAGCCTAGGCTATGTGAGACCCTGTCTCAAATCCCACTCTTAATCTCCCCTTAATTGTGATCAACCAGGCGTTGTACTGTACACTTGAAATCCTATCTTTAGGAAACCAAAGCCAGGAGGATTGAAATTCTAGCCAGCCTGTGCTATCCAATAGTATGATCCTCTTTTTTTTTTTTTTTTTTTTTGTTAAATTTATTTACCTTTTCATTTTATGTGCACTGGGGTTTTGCTTGCATGTATGTCTTTGTGAGAGTGTCAGATCTTGGAGTTACAGACAGTTGTGAGCTGCCATGTAGGAGCTAGAATTTGAACCTGGGTCTTCTGGAAACACAGTCAATGCCCTTAACCACCGAGCCATCTCTCTCATTCTGCATGGTCCTTTTTTTAAAGTAATTTTGATGATTAGGTCCTGATCATAATTTTTGTTCTTAAATATAATAGAGTATTAATCCACCCCCCCACCCGACAGGGTTTCTCTTTGTAGCCTTGTCTATCCTACAAGTCACTCTGTAGACCAGGCTGGCCTCCAACTCAAAGATCTGTCTGCCTCTGGCACCTGATTGCTTGTATTAAAGGTGTGAGCCACCACCACCTGGGTGCTTTCTTTTCTAGAACATACAGATCTACTTAAATTTTTTTTTTTAAAAAAATTTTCAACAGGTCTTTTTTGTTATTCTGAGACAGGATTTTTTTGTGTAGCTCTGGCTGTCCTGGATCTCCCTCTGTATGTAGACTAGGCTGGCCTCCCTCAGAGAGCCACCTGCCTCTGCCTCTAGAGTTGTGGGATTGAAGGGGTGTGCCACCACCTCTCAGCTTTGAACAGTTTCTTAAATGGTCTAACCTATATGTCATATGCTTACATTTTAGTGAAACTTTTTACCACATCTCAGTTTTTAGAGTGTTTTCTTATAGGTTCTCTGAAATTGGGTGTTTATGCTACCATTTACTTATCTGATCTATGAGTATTAGTTGAATTTAGTTTTGTTACAATTTTTGGTGAATGTGATTATACATAAAATTTCCAGCATTTCTCTTGGTACTTCTTCAGGCTAAAATATTTAAAAGATGATCCGTAGGTCTAAAGCAGTTCACATTTTAAGTATTGATAAGTACTGTTTACCCTTCCATAAACATTTGCTTATACGGTCCCCATCGAATGTGCTTTGGACAGCTAATCTTATATATGGAACACACATTCTCTGGAGTGCATCTCACGAGCGTTCTAGAGTGTAGTTTGAAAATCACCTAATTTGTATTTTTAAGAATCACTCTTGACTCTTTTGAAGTGTGCCCCAAGTGGTAATGATCCAACCCAGGGCCTTATACATGCTAAGCAGGTGTTCTACCACTAAACAATCATTAACCCAACACAGATTCACCCTGATTTTAAAGGAAAGCTTATGTTGTTTAAGTTGTTTTTATTTGAGAAGGCAAAATAAGCCCAGTGTGGTTATACACAACTATAATGAAGGTGGAAACAGCAGACTTATGAATTCAAGGCCATTCTGGGCTTCCACAGTGAGACTCTATCTCCAATAAAAGGAAAAAAGAGAAAAAAGTTAGGGGTGTGGTTCAGTTGTAGAATACTTGTCTGATACTTGCCAGGTACTGTGAAAGAAGCTTAGGCAGAATGAGGATAACAGTGTACAGTGTGTATAACTGGAAAGGTTTCTGTAGAAGGCTTTAAGAATACTTCAGAGCTGAGATACTGTAACTTCAGTAGGGGATGTTGCTGTTGATGGATGGCTGTAAGATACACTCTTGAGATTTTATAAGATCACTTTTAGAAAATTTTTGTTTTTAGATCATCATTTAATAATGGTCTAATACTTTTTTTTTTTAATTAGGATATATCGACACAAGAAAGTAACATATTAGGGGCATTCTGTGATATGAATGTAAGTATTTTTTTATATTCTAAGGTTTATGAAATACGTATTGTTTTATCTTTTGAGTTTTTACATCTGATAGTAAATCACTGTTGCTCATAAACTGAAAATGATTTCTTATAAATTTCAAAAGGATGCACTTTTGTTTTTTATAGGATGTAGAAGTACCCTTGCACTTGCTTCGTTATGTCTGTCTGTTTTGTGGGAAAAATGGCCTTTCTCTCATGAAGGATTGCTTTGAATATGGGACTCCTGAAACTTTACCATTTCTTATAGCACATGCGTTTATTACAGTTGTTTCTAATGTAAGTATTGTTTGGAATTATTATTTACCTTTTTTAGTATAATATCTGTATTTCAATGTCGTGAATTTTTTTGTCCAGAAATTGCAGGTTTTGATTAATTTGCATGTGTAATTTCTGCATAATTTAAAACTAAATATGTAAAGTCTATTTTTAAAAGGTAATAAAATTATAATGTGAATATAATTAGTCAATTTTAAAATTTAAAATAGGTAAAGGTTGCCCTTACCTTTTTTATATAAAAGTCAAAGGTAGGTAGCTTGTCTAGGATTTTGTCCTGGGAAAACTTTCTGCTTCCTAGTGTTTTACATTATTTAAATGATGTTTATCTACTTCACTATTGAAATGTGTCTGCCGAGACGCCGCGCAGGGCGGGGATTGGCCGGCTCCCTTCCTGTACGTTCACAACCGCGGTTCCCGGGACACCTGTTCCCTGTGCCCCGTGCGGTGCTCAGCCCCCAACTCGAGCTCTGCGGCTCGGGGAGAAAGGTCGTGAGTCCCCGGCCTCCGATGGCACCCGCGCTGAGCCTTCGCAGAGCAAGATGAGCGCGGACGCAGCGGCCGGGGAGCCTCTGCCCCGGCTCTGCTGCCTGGAGAAGGGTCCGAACGGCTACGGCTTCCACCTGCACGGGGANAAGGGCAAGGTGGGCCAGTTTATCCGGCTGGTAGAACCTGGCTCGCCGGCCGAGAAGTCGGGGTTGTTGGCCGGAGACCGATTGGTGGAGGTGAACGGNGAGAATGTGGANAAGGAGACACATCAGCAGGTGGTGAGCCGCATCCNCGCGGCGCTGAACGCCGTGCGCCTGCTGGTGGTCGACCCGGAGACCGACGAGCGTCTCAAGAAGCTGGGCGTCCCGATCCGGGAAGAGCTGCTGCGCCCCCAGGAGAAGTCAGAACAAGCCGATTCGCCAGGAGGCGAGGGACCAGAATGAGGCCGAAAAGAGCCACTTGCGCGAGCTCCGGCCCCGGCTCTGCACCATGAAGAAAGGCCCCAATGGCTATGGCTTCAACCTGCACAGCGACAAGTCTAAGCCAGGCCAGTTTATCCGAGCAGTGGACCCAGACTCACCAGCAGAGGCGTCTGGACTCCGGGCCCAGGACCGCATTGTGGAGGTCAATGGTGTCTGCATGGAGGGCAAGCAGCACGGGGACGTGGTGTCCGCCATCAAGGCTGGAGGTGAAGAGGCCAAGCTCCTGGTGGTAGACAAGGAAACAGATGAGTTCTTCAAGAAGTGCAAAGTGATCCCGTCTGAGGAGCACCTGGATGGCCCTTTGCCTGAGCCCTTCAGCAATGGAGAGATACAGAAGGAGAGCAGCCGTGAAGCCCTGGTGGAACCAGCTTCAGAGAGCCCCAGGCCAGCCCTGGCAAGATCTGCCTCCAGCGATACCAGTGAGGAGCTAAATTCCCAAGACAGCCCCAAGAGACAAGTTTCCACAGAACCCTCATCTACCTCCTCCTCCTCTGACCCCATCTTGGACCTCAACATCTCCCTGGCTGTGGCTAAAGAGAGGGCCCACCAGAAGCGCAGTAGCAAGAGGGCCCCGCAGATGGACTGGAGCAAGAAAAATGAACTCTTCAGCAACCTCTGAGCATCCCACCTCCGCTGGCTTATGCTGGAGGGTGGGGCTGCCCACCCTACCTAGCTCCCCTTTTCTTCTCCCCAGGTGCCCACCAATCAGCATTCAAATCAGCATCAGCACCCACCCACTTCCCGACAAATCTGATTTCCCTGGAATCCTGTCCTTCCCTCCCCTTAGGGAAGGAGAATGTTCGTCCTGTCTCCCTACACTTCCCTGAGGGCTTCTTCCTACCAAAGTGTTCCCTCACCAGTCTGCCTAGAGCATCACTGGGACGCGCACTAAGCAAGGACCTTTGGACCAGACAAGAAGTCTTCCCTCAACTACGTGTGATGACCAAGTCCAAGGTTGACCAGGGACTGTCTACAGCAGCCACAGCCACTGTGCACAATGGACAGGGTGCCCAGGTCCTCAGAGCTTTGGCTTGGCATCTTTGGCTCATTTGATTTTTTTTTTTTTATTTTATTTTTTTTTAAGGAGTGTAGTATTGAGATTTTAGAGTTCTTGTTTTCATGATTCTTGTGATTTTCCTGGTTGTTGTACCCAGGGCATGGCAATGGCCTCATCCTTAAAATGTTATTTCTACTATCACCCTGAGAGACCTGGGCAGCCAGGCTTTCCCCAGGCTGCCCGTCCTGAGCCAGGTGCCACCACTGTAAGGAAATGCCTTTAGAAATTCACTGGTTCCTTCAAAGTGAAAAAAAAAAAAAAAAGAAATGTGTCTGCCTTCCCTCTGCGTTATATAGGATGATGTAATGTTGCTTTTTCTCCTTATACTGTCAAAATTGTGAGGCACAGTGAAAATTTTATTAGAGAAGTAATTTTCTATCTGTATTTTCAGCCTTTAATATCTTACCGTGTTTATTTTAGGAAGAGTATAGATGAAGTTAAATGTAACTTAACTGAAACCTAAGCTTTTGTATTATTTAAATAAAATTTATATAAAATGAAAATAGTATATGGAAAGTCCTTGGCCAGTATTGTGTTGTATTGTTTCCAGTGGTAACCGTATAGTGCCATTGAGCACTGGAAAGGGAGGACATTGGTGTTGCTCAGATTTATTGCATATGTGTCTGTAATTTAAATAAATCATTTTTACCAAGATCATTTTTATATCAATTCCATGTTTTTTTTTTAATATGTTGAAAGAGTTTTAAAATAGAAAAAGTGAATGTAGCATGTTTATTGTATGTTCCCTTTCGACTTTTTGTGCATCTTAGACAAGGTCTGCTGTTACAGTCTTGGATGACTTCTAACTCTTAGAGATCCTATTGCCTTTCCTTTGCTTGGAGTTTGCTGGAATTAGGGTGTATGCCATCAAGCTTAGCCCCCTTTGGATTTATAGTTGGATTTTAGTTCTGCATTTAAATGTTTCCTTTTAATTTTTAGTTTAAAATATTAACTTTAAATCTTAAAATGAAAATGATGATGGTGTCTTCCTTAGAGGATTCTGTAACATTAAATTAAATGGAGTTCAACAGTAAAAGCAGTCTTAGTTCGGTAAGATGTGAGCTACTTGTAGCAGGCATGATGGCCTTAGTTACTGTCTTCAGGTTTCATAAGGTTGTAGGAGGAACCTCCTGAGAGTTACTCATTCATCCTTTGACTTCTGCGCACATGCAGAAGTCAAACAATAAGTAAAGATTTAATATAATAATAATAAATAACAATTATTATGTTTCTTAGTTTTCTTTCTATGTTGATAAAAACAATGCAACACAATACTGGAATAATAATAATAATAATAATAATTTTATTTGGAAAGGAGCCTCTTTATGTATTATTATTATTATTTTATTTGGAACGGATCCTCTTTATGTATTATTATTATTATTATTATTATTATTATTTTATTTGGAAAGGAGCCTCTTTATGTAGTCTCGGCTGTCATGGACCTCGCTATCCAGGCTACCCTCCATCTTTCAAGTTCTGGGATTAAAGTTTTACATCACCACCCCTGGCTACCTTCAGCAGTTCTTAGTCTGATGGTTAGTGTATTGTACAAGTAGCCCACTTGTACAGATCCTTTCTTAGAAGTAGTTCATCTAGCTACAGAAAGAAAAGAAACTTTAAAAAGTTGTTATTATTTTCTGCTGACTTTTTAAATCTTTAGGAAAAGAAGTACCCAATATTTATCACAGATTGGAGTAGTAGTAGTAGAATATAAATTAAAAGAGGATATGTGCCTTTTAAGACCCATATGGTGGGTCTCTCTGTGAGGCTAAATTTTGTTCTAAATTTTTGCACACATTTTTTTCTTAGTTCTTAACTCTTCTGAAAATTTCCTCTCAAACTAGGAAGGCAAAATTTTTTTTTACAAATAATATGCTTCCAAAAACAGTGTATATTATTGAGTAAAATATCAGACCTAAGCTTGTCATGGTGATCAGAACAGACTGAACTCTGTTAGTACTGCTCTGGCCAGGTGTTGCAGTTCCTCCTTTAATTCCTGCACTGAGTTGGAGGGCAGCCTGGTCTACAGAGTGAGTTCCAAGCCAGCTAGAGATACTGCATAATGAGATCCTGCCTCCCTTAAAAGTGGACTGATTTTACAAGTGGAGGAACAGAAGCTTTTAAATATAAAAAATTATTTTAGGATTACATGCCAGATCAGACATTAGGTTGACATTTTTTTGTTTTGTTTTTGTAAGATTTTTATTTTGCTAATTTAGCAAAAATAGCTCTGTCATTAAGCTTTGGGTAACAGAGAATACTTTCCTGTATTAGGGAGACATTTAACATGTAGTTAAGAGGTTTGCTAGAATCTTATTAGCACAGTTAGCAAAGGTACCTGAAAAGCGTATTCATATCTAATATCGTCCTTTAGTTTGTTTTCTGTCCTAATTTCTGTAGCTTTGTAGGAAGTGTTGTTTTCTGGAAAGGCAAACACAGTATCCATAACCTTTTTTTTTTTTTTTTTTTTTTAAATAAGAGCCTTTCAGCTCATTTTGTATCTTTGTACTTTGAGTCACTTTTTACACTTTGCACATAAACCTCGATTGGTTGCATTTAAGCTTCACTTTAATTTGGCTTAATCTTTACCATGTTCAGTTTTTTATAAGTGGGGCAAATATTTCTCTAAAAAATTTTTTATGGTCTGGAGAGATGATTCAGAGGTTAAGAGCACTTCTTGTTTTTGTAGAGGACCTGGGTTCAATTCCCAGCACCCACATGGCAGTTCACAACTATATACAACTTCAGATTTAGGAGACACATGATATATATAGGCATACATGCAAGCAAAAGACTCATACACATAAATAAAAGTTTTTAAAAATTACATTTTGTGTGTGTGTATGTGTAGGAGAGAGAATGAGCTGTTTCTTCAGTGCCTACTCCATATATGTATATACGTGCACATATATTTGGTCTCACACACACACACATATGTGTATTTTGTTGAGACAGGGTTTTTCCTCGTAGTTCTGACTGATCTGGAACTCACTGTGCTTCCCTCAAACTCACAGAGATCCTTGCCTCTGCCTCCAACTACTGGGGTTAGGGACATGCGCCATACTGCCCCATCCTCCATGTGTTTTTCATGGAAGAACTCTTCTACTCGAATTGAAAGGACATACCGGCCGGGCGTGGTAGCGCTTGCCTTTAATCCCAGCACTCAGGAGGCAGAGGCAGGCAGATTTCTGAGTTCGAGGCCAGCCTGNGCAGAGGCAGGCAGATTTCTGAGTTCGAGGCCAGCCTGGTCTACAAAGTGAGTTCCAGGACAGCCAGGGCTACACAGAGAAATCCTGTCTCAACAAAACCAAAAAAAAAAAAAAAAAAAAAAAAGGACATGCACTTGATAATGGAGTGCTACAGCTTTGTGAAAGATAGATATGGAATGGTGAGAATGGTGAGGAATGAAGGGCATATTCCCCTAGCAAGCAGATCTGGCAGATGAGCCCTGGAAGGTAATGGAGTGGTGCATGTTGCAGATCATCCTCCTCTAGGTCACTGATACTGTAATGAGCATCCAACTGAGAAATATATTTGTCTCATATGGATGTTGAAATGACTACAAATCATATAACTTAATCTGCTTTGAAATGAAGGATGTGATGGTTTTATTGTAAAGTCAGTTCATTACTCGGATTTGTAGCTGCTGTCATACAAAGAGAGATGGGAAAGCATGGTTTGAGTATTAAAGTTGATTTTATACTATTGTGTGTAAATTAGATTAATTTTTTATTACTTATCCTATTCACAATTTATAAATAAAATATGTGGTGTTTTAGAGGCATCCAAATGTTAATTGCTTTTGTTTTAAATTAATTGGAAGACTGTGAAATGTCTTACATTTTTATTATACATTGTTTTCTTTATATTTACTTATAGATTAGGATATGGCTACATATCCCTGCTGTCATGCAGCACATTATTCCTTTTAGAACGTACGTTATCAGGTATGTGTTCTAAATTTCTTTAATTAATAAATTCATAATAATACAGTTAAACAATTTATAACAATTTTGTTGCTTTTATGCATGTGTATGAGTTTATTTTTGATATTTATATTTTGGAAAATTACTTAGTCTTATATTTTATATGTAATTTTATGGAGAGCTAAACAGATTTATTATGGTTTTACTGAGTTCAGTAAGTAGTTTTAAATATGTTATAGAACAGCTTATTTAGAAAGTAACTCATTACACTATATAAGGAATCACAAGGAATAGGATAAATATCAGGAAAGAAATAGGAACAGTAAGAATAGTGGATTGTGGGACTGCAGAGATGGCTCAATGGATAAGAGCACTGACTGTTGTTCTTCCAGAGGTCTCGTTCAATTCCCAGTGACCACATGGTGGTTCATAACCATCTGTAATGGAATCTGATGCCCTGTACTGGTGCGTTTGAGTACAGCTACAGTGTATTCATATACATAAAATAAATAAATCTTTTTTTTTTTTTTTTTTTAAATAGTGGATTGTAACTGTAAGTACTGGGTGAAGTAAGGCCTGCAGAGGTGAGTCAGTTTGAAAAGCCTTTGTGCAAGTCTGAGAACCTGAGGCCATATAAATACCCATGTATGACAGCAAATGCTTGTGGGTTAGATGGCAATTGGAGACTGGTAAGCAGGGACTCAGCCTCCGCACCTCCTTACTCAGCTTATTTGATGAAGTTACAGGCAATGAGAGACCTCGTTTCAAACAAAAACTAACAAAGTGTTGGGTTCTGTAAGACTGATGTTGCCAACCTCTATAAACACACTTTTGTACATATGAACACATACAAGTTAAATTCTGGGAATGAGAAAGGTCTTTTTGAGGTAGAAGTGAATTTGAGTTCCACCTAAGAAGGAAACCTAAGATGTGTTGTATAGCTTAGAAATGAACTATGAGAGTTCTAAGAATTAATTTTTTAAAATTAAAAATCAGTTCTTTGCAATTTTTCCTCATTCGTTCACTTGTAAAGTTTTGAGTGTTTACTATTTTTCTTGATAGTGTGTGAGGTGTTTCAGAATGTCAGGGTAACAGGATATCTTGGATGTAATGAGTGCCCTCTAAGTAAAGTAATAGACAGAGAGGAAACGGGAAAGCATAAAGGATGTGAACCAGTTCATCATGTGGTGTCAGGGGGATGTTCTAGGAAAAAAACAGTAGGGACAAAGACTTAGAAATAATCTGACAAAGGAGATGTGGAAGTGAATGGTGTGTGCCTGCTGTGTAAGGAAGGGAGGGTGTTTATGGTATAAAGTCGTAGTGCTTAGCAAGGGCAGACTATTCAGATCCTTGTAGGTTACTGCCTGTATTTGGGTTTACCAATGAGGCAGATGAGTCATATATATTTTTTTTAAGATTTATTTATTATTTTATGTGTATGAGTATACTGTCACTTTTTTTTTCAGACACAACAGAAGAGGGCATTGGAGCCCCAGATGGTTGTGAGCCACCATGTGGTTGCTGGGAATTTAACTCAGGACTTTTGGAAGAGCAGTCTGTGTTCTTAACTCTGAGCCATCTTTCCAGCCCATCATAATGGTTTTTAAAAGACCAATTTGGCCTTTAATAAAATCCTCATTTTAAATTCTATAGAGAATTTATTAGAAAGTAAGGGACTGGTTTAAAAGTTCAGTGCCATGTTGTAGATAGAAATTATATTAATTATACCCAGATTATTGACAGCTATATTGAATAGATATATTAAGTGAAAATAAAATCACTAAGACTTGCAGTGATGGGGCTATATAGGAAAAGGTACCAGTCCTGGGGCTGGAGAGATAGCTCAGTGATTAAGAATACTGACTGCTCTTGCAAAGGACTTGGGTTCAGTTTCTAGCACCCACATGGTGTAATTCCACCCACATGGTGTAATTCCAGTGTCAAGGGTTCCAGTGCATTCTTCTGACATTTATTGGCACCAGCAGGGCATGTTACATATGCATACATGCAGGCAAAATACACATAGAACGAGTAAGTCTAATTAAAAAATAAAGAAGAAAGAAAAAGTAACATTATAGATGACACAAATATTCACCCCTTCTCAGATATTTCTTTTGCTTTGGATATCATTAACAGTGACATAAACGACCAAGAAAGCTTGGTACTCCTTTTCAGTCTTTAATGTGATGTTGGCAAACTGAAAGCATGAGCTTCTAGTTGAGAAGAAAGTCATTTAGTTGTCAGCTGGAGGACTGGGGATTTGACATAGATATGCAGGCTTGAGTTCAGATATAAGAAAGAAGTAGAAACAAATTCCTAGTTCTCATTGATCAGCCAGCCATTCAGGAAGCTGGAGTTAATTTCCGTAACTGTGTGCCACTCCAGTCCTAGGGGAACTGAAGACATCCTCTTCTGGCCTTTTCAGCCACCAGACATGCAATTGGTACTCAGACATACAAACAGGCAAAACATACATAAGATAAAGACATAAATAAAGAAGTAAATAGATAAATAAGTAAAAGTGATTGAGTAGTTGAAGAAGATAACCCACATTGACCTCTGCCCTGGTCCATACACATGTATGGGTTATATACATATAGGCACATAATACATAAATACTCATGCACACATGTAAACCTCTCCCAATCCCATTGTCAGCATAAGAGCAGTATTCAGGAACTAGTAGAACAAATGAGGTCACTTAAAGGGAAAAGAAAGAAAATGTACACGAGTCTAGGGTTAAGCCCTGTAGCAGTTCCTTTTGCTATGTCAGCAAACAGCCTCTGCCTCATACTTAGTGTTTTAAAATAAAGGATGTTTACTATTTGTCATACTTGGTAAGATAGATAATTCAACTGATTTGGACTGGCTTTGAAGAAACTGGATTGTTGAGGATAACCTTGTTCTGTGGCTAGCAGCCTAGTTGGTGTTGGGAAGTAGGATACATATTCATGTTTGATAGTTGCTTGATGTCACTTGGTTAGTCAGAAATTGTTTTGTCTTTCCTTTCCTTTTTCCTTTCCTTTCCTTTCCTATTTCAAGACAGAGTTTCTCCGTGTAGCTCTGGCTGTCCTGGAACTCACTTTGTAGACCATGCTGGCCTCGAACTCAGAAATCTGCCTGCCTCTGCCTCCTGAGTGCTGGGATCAAAGGCGTGCGCCACCACGCCCGGCTCAGAAATTGTTTTTTCATGAAGTAGTCTAATTTGTGTCTCTTCTTTTAATGGTGGAAGAGTTTGTAACAGTAGAGGGCAAGTTCAATAGCTCTAAGTGTTCTTATATCAGTCATGTTTGTTGATACCACCTTGGCAAAAGCACATTCTCTGGCAAAGTCCATATTCAGTAGGGTAAAAAGTAGATACCTTTTGATGGGCGTAGTATTTGAGTCACATTGTAAACACTTGTATATGTAGCAATGAGAGGCATATGTGACATTGTTCAGATCCTAAGGTGTTGAAAGGTTGGATAACAGAGTTAACACCTACAGACATGAGCGAGGTCCTGACAATTAAAAAAAGAAGAAAACCAAAAATCCCCAGTGCTTTGAATGCATACCTTAACAATGTTTGCTAGTGTTTAGGAAGGAAATGTGCTGTGTCTTATGAAGTCAGCTGGTAATCACTAATCCAGAACTGTAAATATGACAGATTTTAGAGAGTGATAAAGCATTATGGAGCACCCAATGATAAATGACTTGGTTCTTTGCAATTGTGAGGTCCAGCTGGAATCTAAGTAATGACACGTTTTCACAATTAAGAGGTTTTTTAAAACTATTAAGTAAAATAGTTTAAATTGCAGCTCACTAAATGTCTTAGTGAGTCGACGTACTTGAAGCCTGATGCCCTGAGCTCCGTTCACTGTGAGCTGTGTGTCAGTAAGAGCCAACTCCCTATGTTGTCTTGTGACCCCCACACCCATGGCGTGACACACCCCACATGCCTGCACACACAGTACGTACGGGTAAGGATTCCAGGATCTCATACATAAAACGGAGGTTTGGAGCAAAGGAATGTTGGTGGATTTCTGTTGGGATTTTCAGAAGTGTCTGGTGAGTTTGTGTGCTTTTTGTTTTTGAATCATTAGGTATTTATGCAAGCTCTCGGATCAGGAGTTACGACAGAGTGCAGCTCGTAATATGGCTGACCTAATGTGGAGTACAGTGAAAGAGCCGTTGGATACAACTTTGTGCTTTGATAAGGAAAGTCTAGACCTTGCATTTAAATACTTTATGTCACCAACTCTGACCATGAGGTTGGCTGGATTGAGTCAGATAACAGTAAGCAATGCTTCCTTTGTTTGCTTGCTAGACAAATGTAATAATGATACTAGAGAAGGACTTTATTATTCTAGGCTTAATGCATAGATTATTTTGTATTGCCTTCACAAATAATCTCTGTATTTTCCTTATTTTAAAAATGAGACCAGTGAGAACTAAAGTAATGGCACAATGGTCAAGAACATTTATTGTCCTTGAGAGAACCTGGTTTGATTCTTATCACCCATATGTAGGCTGACAACTCCAGTCCCATGGCATCTGATGCCTCTTTTATGGTGGTGCATTTCAGGCAAACACTCATAAAATAAAAATAAATCTTTAAAACTAAGAGTGAAGCTTTGATTTGTGCTTTAGATCTATTTGATCTAAAAAATGTGATCAGAGTCTCATCATTGTTGTTGTTGTTGTTTTTTTTTTTTCAAGACAGGGTTTCTCTGTGTAGCCCTGGCTGTCCTGGAACTCACTTTGTAGACCAGGCTGGCCTCAAACTCAGAAATCCTCCCGTCTCTCCCTCCCAAGTGCTGGGATTAAAGACCTGCGCTACCATGCCCGGCTCGAGTCGCATCATTGTTACACAGTTTATTTTGTTTATATTGTTCATTTAGCCAGTGTCTTACTATATTTTCAAAGCTAGTCTTGAATTCCTACACTCAGTTGCTAGTTATCTGAGTAACTGTATATATATACGTGTGTGTGTGTGTGTGTATTTCATTCATCTGTGTGAAGTGCAGATGTTGATATCTGTGACTACTTCAGTTGCTTTTTCTTTGAATCAGATTCTTGTAATGAATCTGAAATGCATGGGCTTTCACTAGCGTGGTTGGCCTGTACATCCTGGGCATTCTCCTTGGCTACTCTGCAGCACTTTGATGATAAACATGTGCTCTTTTGTACAGCTTTTTTTAATGCTGGAGATCCAAATTAAGGTCCTTATGCTTGCGCTGGCTTAAGGCAAGAACTACTGTGCCATTTCCCTGGATACATTTTTCTTTACAGTTTTTAAATAAGACTGTGTTATATGGTAGCCAGATCAATCTGAAGTTACCATGTAGCCAAGGCTCGCTTTGAACGCCTGATCCTACTGCTTGAACATCTTGGCTGCTGGGATTGCAGGAGTGTACTACCACATCTGGCTATTTTTAAATTATTATTATTATTATTATTATTATTATTTTTGTAAAAAAAATTCATGAATTTGATCCAAGTTTTGGCTATATAGCCCAGGATGGCTTTAAACTTAGTGTTTTCTGCATTTGCTTCTTGAGTACTTGAATCACAAGTGTGCACACCATGGTCTGTTTAATGGTTCTCATCTTATCTGCATTTAAGATAGTGATTTAAGAAAGAACAACCATTGGCAGTGATTATCGAGTTAATTTTCAGGCAGAAGTCACAGTTCATTGAGTGGCAGGTACATTTAACTAAATTATCAAGTACTACTTAAAGTGGGCGAATCATAAAAACCTGTGTGTTTGAATCTTTGGGATGGGGATAGGTGAAGACAAGAGCTGACTCTTAGATTGGATGTGCTCTCAGTTTCCTTGCTCCTCGCTGGCTTTACTTCTTTCATTGCTCATGTAGCTTTTGTAATGTCAGAAGGAAACTGAGCAGTGAAAAGCTAGCTTACTTAGCTGTGGGGTTTGTAAATACACAAAGTGCTTCTGGCATTTTCCTCAGTAAATCTCAAGCCAGTGTGGCCTAGGAAGCCTTTCTGAGCCTGTTCCTGATGACAGAAGGCGTTCTACCTAGATTGAATTGACCTCTTTCTTTACTCAGCTTTACTTTCTTGAATGTGTTTAATGAAATAAAGCATAAATGTTTTTATTGCAAATAATTTTAGTATTTAACATGATAAAGTAGTATATTCATTGTTTTATGTCTTCTGTTTTATAATTGCAATCTTATCAGTTGTGTTTTTATATATGTAACTGGTTTATTTTGTTTCATGCCACTTGCTAACTAACAGTTTTGTTGTTAGAAGGACAAACCTTAATTTCTTTTCTTTAATCTTAGAATCAGCTCCATACTTTCAATGATGTGTGCAATAACGAATCATTGGTCTCAGACACAGAAACGTAAGTAGGAGCATTAGTTAATACAGAGTTACACATTAAAAAAGATAAGACTGTACCCTTGGCTGTCCTGGAACTTACTGTGTAGACCAGGTTGGCTTCAGTTCTCTCTACATCTGCCTTCTAAATACTGAGATTAAAGGTCTGTGCCATCATGCCTTGGCTGAAGTATGCCAAATTGTCATTGTTTTTATACAAATATAGTCGTGACTTTACTTGATTTCTAGTGTTTATTGGAAATCTTTACCTGTAGCTTCAATTTGTATGGAACAATGTGTTCAAACTTGTTTTTTTCTTTAAAAAAAAAATATATATATATTTAAGTTTCTAGAGAGATGGTTTAGTGGTTAGGAGCAGTTGCTTCTTTTTCAGAGGTCACTTGTCAGTTGACTGGAGCCACCTGTCATGGCAACTCAAGGGATCTCATGCGCTTCTCGGGCCTCTATGAGCAGCAGTTTGCATGTGTGCATGCACACACATACGTATCCCCCAGATGAATATAGGTTAAAGATTCTTTAAGGAAAAAAAAATACACTGGAGATGGAGAAATGGCTCAGTGAGTTCTGCGTTTAATTCTCAGTACCCTTTTTGGGTGCTTCCAGCTACCTGTAACTTCATCTCCAGGGAGTCAACACTCTTTGGACTTCCACAGACATGCGCGCGCGCGCACACACACACACACACACACACACACACACACACACACACACACACATATTAACCTGACAAAAAGCTCAAATTCATGAAGCAGAGATGGGTGTGGTAGTACATGCCTGTAATTCTAACATTCAGTAGGCAGACAAAGGAGGATCCTTGATTTCCCAACAAATGTGAGAAAAAAGGAGTAGGGTGCAAGACATATTAAAACCATAATGAAATATTACTTGGTCACTACATAGCTATAATAAAGAAATATAGTAACACTTTCCTAAAGCGAAACATAAATTGAGTATAATGGCCTTCAGTCTTACTACTCATTATCTACCATGATATATGTGATCATATGTTTTAGAGACCAGCACATGAACAAAACTAGCAACTTAAAAGTAGAAAATATCTAGATACTAATCAAAGTTATGTAGAGAAATAATAGATAAACAATGTAATAGTGTTTAACAGTAAAAAGAAGGCAGTATTAATACATACTATAAGATAAACTTACTAAATGGACAAACAGTATCATATATTGACATGATGTAATACTCTTAGGGAATAAAAAAATACATACTACCACTTAATGAGCCTGGTAAATGTATAGAAAATTTGATTTATTGGTTCTAGAGAGATTATTCAACAGTTAAGTGCTCTTATGTTTTTCTAGAGGACGTAAGTTTAGTTTACTAAGCCACATTGGGTGGTTCATAGCCACTTGTAACTCCAACTTGAAAGAATCTGTTGCCCTCTTTAGTCTCCACAGGCACGAGGCAGGCATACATCATTTATCTACATAATAGACCCACATATCCATGATTAAAAATAGGTTTGGTTAATGTAATACTATTCAGCAATAAAAGAGAATGAAACTCAGTGATAGAAATTTTGCCCACATGAACGAGGTACTATGTTTAATTCACACCACAAAAAAAGCAAAGAGGAAAGGATTATGACTATAAATTATAATATAGAAGAGCCTGGGAAATAGGCAGAGTATGGTACGACATAAATAAAACTAAAAAACAATCAAACAAAGAACAGTAGGGCTGGGAAGATGGCTCTGTGTGTTCAGGACTGGGCCCAGTGCTTAGAAGGCAAAGACAGGGAGGGCATCCTTGGAACAAACTGGATGGCTAGAATAACTGAATTGGTGAGCTCTTGGCTCAATATGTTAGATAGAGGGCAGTTAGATAAGACACTCAGCATAAACCTGTAGTCTCCACACGTGTTCACCCATATATATGCATACATATATCCACATAACACCTACCTTGCAGTACAGCACAGCACAGTGCAGGTATAGAAGATGATCAATGAAAGTTTTGGCTGTAGCATGCACAGAGGCCATAGATTCAGAGCTTGAATCTGCTTGTATTCCTCAAAGCACAATGAAAATAATAATATCATGTAATTGTGTTTATCTGAAATGTCTATAAATTGATAAATTATGGAGAGAGATACAGAGTAATAAGGCTGGAAGTGAAAGAAGGATTGACTTATTGCAAATAGGCCAACAAACAGGATTTTCTGAAGTGATGGAGATGCTTTTTAAATCCATTGAAAACATGTGAATTTGGAGGGGTGTGGGGAGGGGATAGGCTGTTTTTGGATGGGAAGCCAGGAAAGGGGACAACATTTGAAATGTAAATAAAGTAAATATCTAATTAAAAAAAAAAGAAAACAGGCGATTTGGTATGTGTAATATGTGTATCTTAAGGTTTTAAAGGATACTCAATTTAGTCTTCAACAGTAGTCACACATTGTATTTTTATTTGCTCTAATTTTCTCATACTGTTTATACTATTTCTTACTAGTAAGGACTGTCTTTATCTTCTAGTCCTTAAAAGTAAAGATAAATGTTCATTCTAAAAATGATTCACGGGCTGGAGAGATGGCTTAGCGGTTAAGAGCACTGATTGCTCTTCCAAAGGTCCTGAGTTCAAATCCCAGCAACCACATGGTGGCTCCCAACCATCTATAACAAGATCGGACACCCTCTTCTGGAGTGTCTGAAGACAGCTACAGTGTAATTACATATAATTAATAAATAAATAAATAAATAAATGCTTTTTTTTTGTTTAAGAAAAGATTCACCCTGGCCCAAAACAAACAAATTGGTTTTGTTTTTCTTTTATTGAGACAAGAGTCACTGTGTAGCTCTGGGTAACCCAGACATGATTGCTATAGGACATGATGGCCTCAAATGTAAGGTGATCTCCTGCTTCTCCTAAGTGTTAGAGGTAATATTTCATATATTAATTATTAAAACTTAATCTTACACATCATATGTGGAATAGATCTACACAGAAGTAGTTATATATATTGGCACTGTTTTGTTTTGTTTTTTTTCTTTCCACTTTACAACTATATGCGAATGACTTAGCTCTTCGTTGATGAATTCTTCATTAGTGTTAGGAAGGAGACATGCAGGTTGTTCTTGGGAACAATTCTTTATGTGTTCATCTCTTAGGTAACACAATACTTCCTACTTTGCTTATTTATTCATTATAGAATTAGTATTGGGAAATCTTTTCTAAATGCTACAGTACTACTGTGGTAATTAATTCATGAACACAAAGCTCTCATTTCAGGAGTTGGTGTTGTGTACGTTAATTTTTCAAATGTTAATTGTTTATAAAATCAAGGAATATGATGTTTGTTACATTTCAGTGTAGTTCTGATTTGTAGTCTTGTACATTTTTTTTTTAAAACTATTCTTTGTACTGTATGGAAGTTTTCTGGTGTCTTTTTGGGAAAATGCTTTAAATAATATTTTTTCCATCATTCGGTTCTAGGTCCATTGCAAAAGAACTTGCAGACTGGCTTATTAGCAACAATGTAGTAGAACATATATTTGGACCAAATTTACATATTGAGGTTTGTAGACAATTGTTTCTTTTTCTTAATTATAAAGAGAGGCTTAAGAAAAGTAACTATAGTGCAGCACATATACTAAAATTGGAACGATACAGAGAAGATTAGCATGGCCCCTGCGCAAGGATGACACGCAAATTCGTGAAGTGTTCCATATTTTAAAAAAAAAAAAAAAAAAAAAAAAGAAAAGTAACTATACCAATTTTTCCTCTTGTAGATTATTAAACAGTGCCAAGTGATTTTGAATTTTTTGGCAGCAGAGGGACGACTGAGTACTCAGCATATTGACTGCATTTGGGCTGCAGCACAGGTAACACTAACATTTCTTATTTACTTAATTTTTTTTTTTTATAATGCTTCAAATGCTACTATTTATAAAAGGAGACCAAGATTTGGGGAAGATATGGCAGGAACTCTGAGATTTCAGTTGAGTCTGTGTGTTCTTATGTTATTGGTAGAATATAGGATATTAGAAGCATTAGAACTGAGGCTTGAGCCGTGCAGTGGTGGCAAATGCCTGTAATCCCAGCACTTGGGAGGCAGAGGCAGGTGAATTTCTGAGTTCTAGGCCAGTCTGGTCTACAGGGTGAGTTCCAGGACAGCCAGGACTGCACAAATGTTTGTAACCTGTGTTTCAGGGCATCTGACACCTATTCTGGCTTCTGAAAGCACTCACACATAGGTGGCATCTCCTAAACAGAAACACACACACACACACACACATACACACACACACACACTCTGGCTTCTGAAAGCACTCACACATAG
>NC_034602.1:7319842-7321247 GCF_900095145.1 Mus pahari | reverse complement strand
AAAGCACTCACACATAGGTGGCACCCCCTAAACAGAAACACACACACACACACACACACACACACACACACACACACACACAAAACAAAAAACTAAAAACAAAAGCAGAACAAAAAACAAAGACCCAATAGTCATTCCCTTAGTTTCTACATGGTATTGGCCCTAAATCCCCGTGAATACCAAACTTATTTGGCACTTGCCATGCACATTAGTGTCTGAGGCAGCTTTTCTTATCTTTAGTGCTGTCAGACACAGCTAGCTAGCGCTCTCTCTCTCTCTCTCTCTCTCTCTCTCTCTCTCTCTCTCTCTCTCTCTCTCTCTGTGTGTGTGTGTGTGTAAACTATATACCTATATACACACTAAACTGGAACTAAACTTTCCTTAACTTCCTGAATGCTGGGATTATAGGCATAAGGTAACAGCTTAAAACCAGGGATCTGTTTAGTCAGCCTGTCTCTCTTGTCTGTTTCTGTCTAATCTGTCATTGTATATTTTTCAAGAGATTTATTTTTAATTTATATGTGTGTGGGCCTGTATGAGAATAAATGTGTACCATATTTGTTTAGAAGCTTGTGGAGGCAACCCCCCCCCAAAAAAAAAATAGTAATAGTGTCAGATCTCCTGGAACCAGAGTTATAGGCAGTTTTGAGCTTCTGTGTAGGTGCTGGGAGCTGAACCTTGGGACTCTGCAAGAAGAGTATGTGCTATTAACCAGAGAGCCATCTCTCTAGCCAGTTAACACTCTTAAAAAGACTATGATGTGTCATTATTTAGGTGGAAAATAATTATGAGTTCCCATTTACAGACATTTTTCCTCCTAGTCATTCTGTTATAAATTAGAATAAGATAGTGTCTGATAGCTATTCCTTCCTTGTACAAAACTTCTGTATAGGACCAATTCCTACTGAAGTAGAATTAGGACGCTAAAGCAGATATGTGCTTTTCTTATGAGTACTAATAGGTCAGTGCCACTTTTTCCTTACTTTGTGTATTGTCATTAAGCTTCATTTTTATTATTTTTTGCAAATTTGATGGAAGAGAAGACATTGGTATTTTATTTTGCATTTATTAAATTATGAATGAGGTTGATAGTTTTTTTTTTTCTGTGACTCTATATCCTTTGATGTTTATTATTTGCTGTGTTTGATTATTCTTTTTAAACATTTATTTGAGAGAGGGGGCTCATACTGCATGGCACGCACATGAAGACAAAGGACAGCTTGTGCGAGTTGGTTCTTACCACCTACTGAGATTCCACTTAGCGGAGGATGTCTTTACCCCCTGAGCCCATCTTAGTGACCAGCCAAGATGAGAGAGAGAGAGAGAGAGAGAGAGAGAGAGAGAGAGAGAGAGAGAAAGAGTCATATTCAAACCCAGTGTCTCCTGTATCAGTTTCTTTGGGGTT
>NC_034602.1:7276580-7319297 GCF_900095145.1 Mus pahari | reverse complement strand
TTTTTTTTGTTTTTATATTTAGTGTTTTAATTATATGATGTGGAGTTTATATTTTGTCTTGTTTGTTTCTGGTCCTGTGTATTTACTGCTGTTCTGTATATCTCTTGTACATGAATGGACCTTTTCTAACATCTAATGTTTGGGAATGTTTCATTTGTTTATATTGAAAATATTTTCTATCTTTTATGTTCTTTTTTTAGTTTAACTTCCGTTTTTAGTTTAATCCCAGACATTAAAGTACGGTTTCTTCCCCTTTCCTTCTATGTTCTATATTCATTGATTTGATTTTTTTCATGGCATTTGCCAGTATTTACTTTTCATAGTTTTAAAAGCCTTGTTTTTCTTACTCAGATGCAGCTCTTACCCAGCTTCTCCCCTAAGCCTGATAGTCTGTCCTCTCTTTGTCCATTTTGACTATGAGGCTTTCTAGTGACTTCTGTTTGTGTTAGTGAATTTTGTTTTTAGCATCATTTAGTTTCTTTCTCAATATTTGTATCTCTTCATTGAATTTCATTTTTATATCCTGTATTGGCTTCTTTGTTCCATTTCAGTGTGTGTTATTTTGAAAGCCATATAGGAGTTTATGTTTTTTCATTTTTTTATTTATCACTATTCTTTTAGTTCTTTGGAATTTTGTCTAAGCAACTGTCATTTTAGGCCATTGCGGATGGGACTGGTAGATTTTGGAGAAGTGTTGTGATCCTTGTCTTCTTTGAACACACTTTTTTGTTTCTCTGAAGTAGATTTGGAGTTTATTATTCCAGTTAATACAAATTTTAAGCCTAGGGCTAAGAGAGAGACATGTTCAGGCAGAAAGTTAGATGGACCTGAGAATAGGGCACGGTGTGCTCAGGGTGGGTTGCCTCTCAGTCTTTGAATTTCATTCATTTTGGTTTGTTTTATGTGTGTAGACGTTTTGTCTCTATGTGCCATTTGCATGCCTGCTCCTCCTAGAGGCCAGAAAGGAACGTAGGATTCCCTGGAACTAGAATTATAGAACATTGTGAGCTGCCATGTGGTTGGTGGCAGTCAAACTCTCTGGACGTGCAGCTAGTGATCTTAACCACTGAATCATTCCCCCAGCTCATAATTTATATTATTTTGACTTCTTTTGTATAGCTTTCAACCAATTCATCCCCATTTGGTGGTTATTAATGTAGCCTTATTAATTTCGGGAGAGGGGACTCATTTTGCCTTGGTTTTTCATGTATTTGCTTTGTGGAGAAGTCATTTCGGATTTTTTGGTTTTCTTTTAATTCTTATTTATTTATTTATTTATTTATTTATTTATTTATTTATTTATTTATTGTAAGTACACTGTAGCTGACTTCAGACACTCCAGAAGAGGGCATCAGATCTTGTTACGGATGGTTGTGAGCCACCATATGGTTGCTGGGATTTCAACTCGGGACCTTTGGAAGAGCAGTCGGTGCTCTTACCCGCTGAGCCATCTCACCAGCCCCTTCTTTTAATTCTTAATCGGTGGTGTATTCAAGTATACATGTGTTCATTTACCTGTAGTTATGCACAAGTATATTCACATGAAAGCCTGAGGGCTATATGAGGTGTATTTTTTTCTCACACTCTACCTGTGACCTGTCCGTCCATCCTCCCTGCCTCCTTCCCTCCCTTCTTCCTTTTTGATACATGGTTTTTCATTTAATCTGAAGCTCACTTGATCAGGTATGCCAACCTGGCTAGAAATCCCTTGGGATTCTCGTATCTTTTTGCTGATTACTGGTGCACTACCATGTCTTTTTGTACATGGATGCTTGGGATCTGAACTCATGCTCTCATGCTTGGGGACTATACGTGTGCTTTATTGACTGGACCTCTGCAAGAGCAGTGAGTGTCCTTAGCCACTGAGCCCTCTCTCCAGCCCTGGGATTCTTTTGTAACCTCCCGTAGTGTGTTTTGGGAAGTACCTCAATGAAAGTATATTTTTCCATTTCAACTCTTATAATTTTGAACTCTTTAACTTTTTGTTATGTAATTTTCCTACGGGTGATCTTTGTTCAAACACTGTATTCTTGAAGGATTTTACTAAAAGAGGTGACTAAACCAGCTCAGTCAGTCAACAGGGTCTCAAGCGAGGGAGTGAGGATTGAAAAAGAAAAACAGACAAATTATCACATGGCTCCAGCCCACACTGAGGCTGAAGCAGGTTTATGTCTCTCCAGCCTGCTTTATATCATTCCAGGTATATCCCAAAAAACATGGTCAGTTCTTAGATCAAAAAGTCATCAAGTGAAGTAGTAAACGAGGAGATCACACTAGAAAGCAATTAAGTGAAGTAGTAAGCCAAAGGCTCACACACGGCAGCATGTAAGTAGCAAGCCAAGAGGTCACGCGTGGTAGTCAGTCAGCAAAGCAGTGAACAGTGCCCATGGGCTCTGTTGCTGACATTCTTGTCTGAGCCCAGTGACAAATGCCAGATTCCCATGCCACCAAAAGCTCTCAACAGATAGGCATAAGCTCTTAAAGGCCCTACCCCTGGCCCCCATGTGTGTGAGGAGGAGGGTCAGGTTTATGATATAGGCCTGGCTGGCCTGGAACTTGATCTGTAGACCAGGCTGGTCTGGAAATCACAAGAGATTCATCTCCCTTTGCCTCTCACGTGGTGGGGTTAAGGGTGTGTGCCACCCATGTGCTTTTGAAAGGTTTTATAATATAGGTGTGGGAAAGTCTTTGTCCAGATGCTCTAATGATGGCAAGCCCTTTGAAACTCGAAATCTCCCTCCTCTTCTCTCCCCTTCCCTCCCCTCCCCATGACATTTATTAAATAGTTAATATTACATTTTTGTTGTATATTTTAGATTTCTACTTTTTATTAGATTTTTTTCCTATCATTTGGTTTAGTCTTGAATTATTTTGATAAGAATTTCTAGTATGTTCTTTAGAAATTGTTGAATATTTGTAATACTCTAATAATCCGAATATAATCTACCTGAAAGCATTTTACTTGTTCCTTTTTTGTTGTTGTTTTCTCAAATCATTTTTTAAACATTTTATGTAATATTTTATGTATATGCATGTTTTGTCTACATGTATGTCTGTGTACTACATGTGTACAATGCCTAGCAGAGGCCAAAAGAAGGCTTCGGATTCCCATGGGACTGGAGATACACTGCCATTTGGGTGCTGAAAATTAAGTCCTGGACACTGGAGGTGCAGCCAGGTGCTCTTAGCTGCTGAGCCATCTCTTTAGCCCCTGTTCTTGGTTTTAATTGCCTATATTACAGCCATTATTTTTAGTATTGGGTACCAAACCCAGATTTTCACACTCAAGGCATGTATTTCCCCAATCTCTTCTAGGTCCCCCCCCCCCCCGACTAAAAGTTAGATTGTAGTTTGTTTGTTTTAGATAAGTCAGTTAAAATTTGCTTTTAATTTAAAAAAATAGTACCATTTATGCTATCCAGTAATTATTCTTTTTTCCAATATATGAAATGTTTGTTGACTTTACAACCTGGCTTTTTTATGTCATTTAATTAGTTTACTTTGGGCAATTTGTTAAATGTTTGTCTCTTTATTTTAGCTGAAACACTGTAGTCGATATATTCATGACTTATTCCCTTCACTCATCAAGAATCTGGATCCTGTGCCACTTAGACATTTACTTAATCTGGTCTCAGCTCTTGAACCAAGTGTTCATACTGAACAGGTAATGTGTTGAGAATAGACTGGTATGTTTTGTTTTCTGCACAATGAGGATTTTGCTTAGTTGTTAAGATAACTTCACTTTTAATTCTTGTACCATTTTAATGTCATTTAGATTTTAAAAAAGAAGTTAAAATTTTTTTATATGTCTGCCCCAGCGCTTCTAACCTTAATCTCTCTCTTTTAGACACTGTACTTGGCATCTATGTTAATTAAAGCTTTGTGGAATAATGCACTTGCAGCTAAGGCTCAACTATCTAAACAGAGTTCTTTTGCATCTTTATTAAACACTAATATGCCCATTGGAAATAAGAAAGGTTAGTCAAGCATATTGTACCACAATAAGTTTTACCACATTTTGAATTTATACTAAGGTGTTAAGTATTTTCTACTAGTACATTTTGTACACTCATATCTTATTATTCAAAATGCTGTAAACCCTACAACTCTGTTGAATAAAGACTTGTTCTTATACATAGAAAACCCTTCATCTTTGCTCATGTATCTGGTCACTGTCTAGTCATAAGTGCACTACAAATAATATGTAAAGGAACTTTAGCGGGTATTTGCAAGCCTGAGAATGGAAGTTTGTGAAAGAAGTATATGAATCAAAAACGAATTTTGTGTTTAGACCTCTAAAGTTCTAGAATAAACACAGTCTGGGGCACATTAAAATCACATGTATTTCAGATAAAAGATACTTTGCATGTACTCACCAGTTCACCTTCCCTCAAAGTGAAGTGTGGGATAGGAATCCTGTTTAGAATGGGAAGGATGCTATGTATCAGATGATTAATAACGTGTTTCTGGGTACTGGTTTTTGCTGAACCTTTAAACAATGTACATATTTTCAGAAGTTAGTAAATTTTTTCATGTTTAATTTTTCTTTCTTTTGGAAAAGGACAAAATGTTAAGTAATTTTCAGTTTAGAACACAATTCTGTCTTTGGATTTTTTACATCAGAGTTTTTCTAACTTGTTGGTTGCATGTATGGGTAATTTTGAAAGAGTTCTAAAACTATATACTTAAACCTAGAGTTTTCTTTTGATATATGCTACTGTTCTAGAACCTTCTGTGCAGGTACCCTCAATAACCAACAGGCTTCCTTATCTGTATCTTACTTACATAAACATCTGTGCTATCCTAGAGAAGCTCAGTCACTTAGAATGTTTCCCTCCTGTTTTTTCCTTTTCCTTCAGAGGAAGAAGAGCTTAGAAGAGCAGCTCCTTCACCTTGTAAGTCAAGCCTTAGAATGCATGACAGTGTGACTTTGGAGTTCTGGTGGTCTTTGAGCTCATTCATTTTATTTAGTGTATATATGTTTTTCAAGTTTATGCTACAGTCACAATTACATTTTGAGAAAAAGACAGATTTTTAAACTGAACTATTCATCTTACCTTTTTCTTTGTAAATCTCTCCTATGGAAGCCCTAAGCCTGCTGGACAGCAAACAACTGTGGCAGTGAGCAAAGGCCCCGTGCTTCCTCTTAGCAGCTTCATTTAAAATCATTAGCATTTAGAGTTGAATGTTTATCTTTTTTAGAAATAACAAATTTGGAGGTTTTATTTTTGGCCGGTTAGCATAATGTTTGATAAATAATGAAAGGAATCAAAGCATGGTATCCTATCAGATGTATGCTAATTAAAATCAGAAACAAAAATGTAAAAATTTATTTTTAGGGTCCCCTGCAGCAAGTCCTCAAAGTAGTGATAACAGTGACACACATCAGAGTGGAGCCAGTGACATTGAAATGGATGAGCAGCTTATTAATAGAAACAAACATGTGCAGCAGCGACTGTCTGACACTGAGGTAAGGACGTACCCCGAGTCTCTCGAGAAACTTACAGAATTGGTGCCATATTTGTTATTTCAACTGAGAATGTAAATACTGCTCTGGCATCTCTTTACATAGGACTTTGATGTTTTTTTTGAGGGTTATATTCATATTCATATTCGTAGTGTTCAAAGAAATATGGCAGGACTGTTGTTAGCATTTTTAAAAAGTATGTTGTGGCCATGTAGTGGTGGTATACGCCCTTAATCCCAGCACTTGGGAGGCAGGCAGGTGGATTTCTGAGTTTGAGGCCAGCCTGGTCTACAGAGTGAGTTCCAGGACAGCCAGAGCTACACAGAGAAACCCTGTTTGGAAAGAAAAAAAAAGTATGTTGTGGGCTCAAAAGATAGAGCAAAAGTAAAGGCACTTGCCACCAAGACTGACAGACCAAGGATCCCGTGATCCACAGCAGAAGGGAACCAACTCCTGTAAGTTGTCCTTTGAGCTTCACATGTATGCCATAGCTCATGTGCATGTAGACACTCGTAATAAATCAAGTTAGCCAGTTTTTTTCTTCTTAGCTGGTCTGAATTTATAAATATATTTGTTTATAAATACAGGAATCCATGCAAGGAAGTTCTGATGAAACTGCCAACAGTGGTGAAGACGGAAGTAGTGGCCCTGGTAGCAGTAGTGGGCATAGTGATGGATCTAGCAATGAAGTCAATTCAAGCCACGCAAGCCAGTCTGCTGGGAGCCCTGGAAGTGAGGTGCAATCGGAAGACATTGCAGACATCGAGGCCCTTAAAGAAGAGGAGGAGGAGGAGGAGGAAGAGGAAGAGGAGGAAGAAGAGGAAGAAGAAGAAGATGATGAAGAAGAAGATGAAGAAGAAGATGATGATGACGACGATGATCATGGTCACAATCCTGCCAAAAATACTTGTGGTACAGAACTTCGAAACAGAAAGTTAGAAAATCCAGCAGGCATTTGCTTGGGGGAATCCCAAGGCACATCTGAAAGGAATGGGACAAATAGTGGCACAGGGAAGGATCTGGTTTTTAATACTGAGCCATTGCCATCTGTAGATAACCGAATACGAATGCTAGATGCCTGTGCTCACGCTGAAGACCCAGAACATGCTATTTCAGGGGAAGTGAGTTCTGCTCACTTAGCACAAGGTTCTCAAGAGGCTTGCATCACACCAAGTGGGGACTTCCTTGGGGAGACGATTGGGAATGAGTTGTTTAATTGTCGGCAGTTTATTGGTCCACAGCATCATCACCACCACCACCACCACCACCACCACCACCACCATCACCACCACCACCACCACCACCACCATGATGGGTAAGAAATGCTTAGTTTGCATTTCTTGTAGTAAAATATTGCTAGTGTTTCTTCAAATCCTATTTATTTTAGTTAAATACTATTTAGGAGTAGTGTAATGCCAAATATAAATGCAGTTTTCAAATAAGTAATTTTAAATTTTATTTTGTCAACTTAAAAAAAATGCAAAATAAAGGCTAAGACTATGATTGTTGCTAGTGTACCTGAAGGCCTTGGTTCACTCCACAACACTGAAAAAGTAAGGCTCATTTTATTTACATACTTAAATGCTTAAAAGATCCTAAATACCTTAACCATTACAAAAACTAAAGTACTTTGCGTTTTCTTTTTAAATATTGGATGGTACATGTATGCTTGCTTTTGCAAAGCTGGGCATTAGATCCAGGACTTTGCTTGTGCTGTAAGTGCACGTGTTTAGCTTTCTTCTTGATGCACCTCAGTGTTTACGGTAGAATCACAGTACATCTCTATTTAAAACAGTTTTCTTCTCTGTTTAATGGCCACAGGTGGACAACAGATGTTGTACTATTTTATTAGGCAGCATAAGTTCGAAGCATACACTTCTTCAACTCTTTGTAGCAATTCTCTGAAAGCACATCTAAGAACACTTGTGGGAATTGGATTAAATGTTGATGAAAAACATTGATCTAATCTTAGGTTATTATTAAGGATGATTGCGCTAAAAGGTTTTTGTGTTTGTGAAGTATTATCTGTTGTATTCAACAGTTAAGTGGTTCTGTTATCTGTGGAATTAAGTAGAACTAAGTCCTTAAGTTTTTTAAATTTTTCTCTTCCTCCTCCTCCTCTCCTCCTCCTCTTCTTCTTCCTCCTCTTTCTCTCCCTCTTCCTCCTCCTCCTCTTGTTCTTTTTATTTATTATTATTATTTGAGGTAGTATCTAACTGGGTAGACCAGGTTGTCCTCAAACTCACAAGAGATCCACGAGCTTCTGCTTGGAATGACAGGCTTGTGCCACCATGCCTGGAACCTTCTTTGCTTACAAAAACAAAACAAACAACAATAATAGAAGTGTTATAGGATTATTGGGAAAATTTCATAGGTCACTGTGCTTGCCACAAATGTGTTATTAACTTTTGACCTGCGATTTATTGTCAGTATAAGTAGATATCTTGGTCGATGTTAAGAGAGAAAAGTTTGGTTTATCATAATTATTTCTAAGAGAGGCTTGCTATTTAGCCAAATTTTGCAAAATTCAGTTAAGTGAAGTCTATATATATATGTTATTTTATTTTTATTTTCATCATAAAGGTATTCAAGTTTTTCAGGCACTGTTCTTTTAATTTTTTAATAATTTATTTATCTATTTTAGTTTATTGCTTTCCCTGCATGTATGTCCTCTGGAACCGGAGTTACAGTTTTTAGCTGCCGTATGGGTATTGGGAATTGAACCTAGGTCCTCTGGAAGAATAGATAGTGCTCTTAACTTCTGAGCTTTTAGATCAAGGCAGTGTTCCTTACTCTTGCCACTATGGACCTTTTAGGACCAGATGATTCTTTTGTTTTGAATTCATGACTATTTGGATGTTCTTGGATATTGTTGGAGGTTTTGCAGCATCCTCAGTTCTTGTCCTTAGATGTCAGTCTCCCTCATTTGTAGCAATAACAAGATAAAAATGTATTTAGACATTGTTAAATATCTCTGTGGGCTAACTCAGCACTGATGAGTACATTTGGTTATTGTCTCATTTAGATGTTACCAACTTTCCCTAGCAATGCTGATGGTGAGTGATAAAACCAAGGTGCAGGGAGGACACTGAGTTTCAAAGATTGCATGTTGTTCGTAGGGCTCATTCACTTCCATAATAATTAGATCTACAGTGTCTACCTCTCAAGTTTAAATAATTGCACTTTTCATTCAGCCTTTTCCATAATCTGTTTGTATGGTATTTCTTGTCAGTCTCTGAATCAATCCTGACCTGAACCTTTCTTTGTTTTTTGTTGTTTTTTGATATCATGACAAATGCCCAGCATAGTATTATTTAGAAATAGTGCACTCCAGTAGCTCTTTGTTGAGTTGAAGGAAATTAGTTTGGAGACTGGAAATTTTTTGGTGGTGCTGAGGGTTAAGTGCAGGGCATTTTCCGTGTTAAGTTTGTGTTATACTATTGATTCATACTTTTGAGTCCTCCTCAGGAAATGTCAAGTCTACATAGATTGCTAGTTCATATATTGGTGTCTTTGTAGTTTTTAAGTGTTTCAATATTTTATAAGGCTAAAATGTTTCAACCTGTCTCTACTACTACACCACATAGCCCCCTTTCTGATGATAAATGTATCTGTACTAAATGTAACAAAAGAGAGTTAGAAAAGTTTATAGCAAGACACAGTACTACTATATAGCTCAACCTGCTTAGGCAGGTGGATCTCTAAGTTTGAGGCCAATCTGGTCTACATAATGAGTTCCAGAAAGCCCAGAGATACATAGGGAGACTGTTTGGAAAAACCAAAAAAGTTCTTATGATGTGTGATGAAATTATAGTTTCAAGGGCTGTTATACAGGAGAATTTGCATATCCTGCAGTAGGAATTGAATTTAATGCCTAGTACCCCTCCTCAAAACAAAGTTTGTGATTATTAAGTTTATGTTTTTCTGTTTTTTTGTAGACATATGGTTGATGATATGCTAAGTGCAGATGATGTCAGTTGCAGTAGCTCCCAGGTCAGTGCAAAATCAGAAAAAAATATGGCTGATTTTGATGGTGAAGAATCTGGATGTGAAGAGGAACTAGTTGAGATAAATTCACATGCAGAACTAACATCTCATCTCCAACAACATCTTCCCAATTTAGCATCTATTTATCATGAACATCTTAGTCAAGGTAAGTAAATATTATCTTGTTCAAAGCAGGATTAATTTAATTGCATAGTTAAAAAGAATAAACTGTTACTGTTATATTTAAATGATTTTGCTAAAATAATTTTAAAAATAACTTTTCCCCAAGAGACTAAAATCATAATTACTCCATTCTGAGTATAAATGAGACCTTTTAGTTAGAGGTACTGGAGTTGTATAAACAAGTGTTTTTTACATTGTCAGCAGTTACTCTGCTATTGGGGCGGTATTTTTATCAAGTGATGTTTGACTGAGAAAGACAATACATATTAAGGATAAGTAAATAAACATTTTGGAAATATGACTATAATAGAGTTTATTTTTAGGACTTTAGAACCCACAGATAAATACAACATAAAAGATCTTCACAAAAGTGTATGGTTCTACTTAAGTGAAATGTCTTAGAGTTTTCAGATCTGTAGAGACACGTAGGGCTTGCTTGGAGTTATGGAGGGCTGGGAAGATGAGAGCAGAGCACTGCTAAAGGATAAGGGTTTTATCTGGTGATGAAATGATTAGTCAGATCACCCTAAAGTGAAGTTAATACAGTAACAGGACCGTACCTGATTGGAGGACTGGAAACTTAGGGTAACGGAATAGTACAGTCCCAGCACTCATGTAGGGAACCTCAAAACTTGAAGCCAGCCTGTAGTTACAGAATGTAATCCTCTGTGTCCAAACTTCAACAGAATAATAATAGAGCAAGATGATGAAGAAGACCAATAACAAAGAAAGGGAAAAATGTTTAGAATTGACAATTTAAAGATCTTTAATTCTTTTCTTGATTTTATACCATCAGCAGATACCAGCTTAGGTTTTTATAATGATAGAGCATTACAATATTAGGAAACTTGGTAGATTGGGTTTTTGGTAAAGAGACTGTAGTGGGAATATGTTCTTTTGTAACAATGTAGTAATTTCATGTGTTCTTTCTAAGTAATCTATTGTATTGTGATTGTGCTGTTTTAGTGTACTTAGAGCTTCCAGACTGGATTCAATTCCATGTTTGTCACATTGTTACCATTCTTTTGTCATGTGTTCTCTCTAAGTAATCTATTGTATTGTGATTGTGCTGTTTTAGTGTACTTAGAGCTTCCAGACTGGATTCAATTCCATGTTTATCACATTGTTACCATTCTTTTGTCATACGTTAATCCATATGGTTATGTATTACTGTTCCAAACTCATTTTTCAAACGTTTTAGTCCCCTAGTGAACCCCTCCATTGAGATGAGCAGTTAAATGTGATCCAGGAATGATATATGCTTATATTCTCAGGTTCTCAGAAGGTTGGTGGAGAAGGTTTTTTGTAGCTTAGTAGTCTGAGGTCAGCTTGGACTGCATAGTAAACCACTTTCTCCAAAACAAACAAATAAAAAAAACCTGGACCAAAGATTTCATAAAAGAAGATATGTAGAAAAGATTATAGTATAGTCTACATTAGTTAGTACTGTATACATATCAGAACAAATAAAAATCAGGGTTAACATTAAGAATGTACAAGTTGTTAAGAGCATTCACTGACTGTTCTTCTAGGAAACTCTGGTTCAATTCCCAGTACTCACATGATGTTTACAAATGTATGAAATTCCAGTTCCAGGGGATCTGGTACCCTCTCACATACATAAACATGCAGGCAAAATACCAATATACATAAAATAAAAATAAATCTTTTAAAAAAGAATGTATAATAGCTGGTTTATAAAATATCAGCCACTTTGGAGAAACATTTTATTAGAACATCTTATTTGTAAATTAGATTTTTTTTTTAAATTGGCTATTTGAAGTAAATCATCCAATTTCTATTTTTAAAAAGATTTATTTTAATTTTTTTGAGTGTTGGTGTTTTGCCTGTATGTATGTCTATGTGCAGTGTACATTCATTGCCAGTGGAGGTCATAAGAGAGTTTCAGATCCCTAGGGAATGGAGTTAACAAAATAGTTGTGAACCACCATGTGGGTGCTGGCATTCAAACCTGGGTCTCTGCTCTGCTCTCTGCTCTTCCCCTCTTTCCTCCCTCTACTTCTGCCCTCCCTCCTTCCCTTCCTTTAAGCCAAACAGGTTTTGTTTTCGTTGTTTGTTTGTTTTAAAGATTTATTTATTATTATATCTAAGTACACTGTAGCTGTCTTCAGGTGCACCAGAAGAGGATGGCAGATCTCATTACAGATGGTTGTGAGCCATCATGTGGTTGCTGGGGTTTGAACTCAGGACCTTCTGAAGAGCAGTCGGTGCTCTTAACCACTGAGCCATCTCTCCAGCCCCCGTTTGTTTTGTTTTTTGAGACCGCATGTCTCTGTGTAGCCGTGGCTCTCCTGGAACCCTGCCTCTGCCTCCTGAGTGCTGGGACTGAAGAAGGAATGCGCAAACTAAGTATAAGGATTTTAAGTGGTTATACCAAAGAACATCTACTGGAATATCCAGTTATTAGTCTTATTTCAGATTTTATATATATATATAATCTTTTCTTTTGATGTGATTCATATTTATTTATATATAATATATGTATATATTTATTAAAAATAGTAGAGAAAATAGAAATGAAAACTACTATTTTACTTTAGCCTTCACTATAAACATACCTATTGATATTCATTCATTAGTGAAAGAACTGTTTTGATATATTTTATAATCTCAAAATTTGCTGTTAGAGTTTTGTTAGGATTCGTTAATCTGTAAATTCTGTAATTTCTGATTACATTCAACTGTCTTTCTCTCTTTTAGGACCTGCAGTTCATAAACATCAATTCAGTAGTAATGCTGTGACAGATATTAATTTGGATAATGTTTGCAAGAAAGGAAATACTTTATTATGGGATATAGTGCAAGATGATGATGCAGTAAGTTGTATAGTAAATCCAAAGAACATAAAAATCACAGCAAAATGGAATCAGTATAAGTAATAACTACATGTACTTTGTTTTTGTAGATTAATCTTTCTGAAGGATTAATAAATGAAGCAGAGAAACTTCTCTGTTCTTTGGTTTGTTGGTTTACGGATAGACAGATTCGAATGAGATTCATTGAAGGCTGCCTTGAAAATTTAGGGAACAACAGGTAAAGACGAATTACCATTTTTCTTGTTGAATAACAGTGTTTTCTATGCCTTTGTGTAGAATAGGTGTTCTATTCACGTTCTGTTACTGTTACAAGGTCAGTACCCCTTTTTATTCAACATCCAGGCTAGCTTATCTCTCACAGAAGGAAAAGAATAGTAACACTTTCTTTATCTTCAAGATAGTGACATTCATTATGATACTTTCACACATAGCTTATATATATATATTTTTGATCCTGGCAACACAGTTGTGCTTCTTTTGTTTTCAAATTGCATTAAATGCCAGCTTTTTTTTTTTTTTTTAAATGAAAAGTAAAATCAGCATGTATAATGTCTCTTCAATTCACATCAACACATTCACATATACAGTATATACCTAGAAACACAACCAGTTATTCTGGGCCAGTGAGATAATCCAGTAGATAAATAAAAGCACATGCTGCCAGGCTTAAAGCCTGGGTTTGAATTCCTGGACCCAAATCCTGCTTCCACTGCTTACAACTTATGCATTGATCTTCACATACATGCCTTGCGAGGACACATGCAAGTAGCTGTATATTGTTTTCAATTTTAAACACAAACACACCACCTATTCTTTAGGAAGCTTGAGAGAGGTCTATTTAATAATGAGTCTAGATTTTAGACTGTAGATACAGCTTAGGTGATAGAGTGCTTGCTTAGTTTGTACAAACCTAGGGTTAATCCCCAGCACATAAACCAGGCCTAGTGGCTAATAAGGATCATTCAGGTCACCAGGTTTGCTTGAAAAGTGATTTTTTTTCCTTACTGAGCCATTTTATTGACAAACATGTTTGAGTATTTCAAAATACTTAGAAATTTTAAATATTTATTCAAAATATTTACTTAGTTCTTATTATCTTTATTACTGTTCTATTACTTTTTAGTTTATACCAGTATAGTGTGTTTCTATCCTCTTTTATTAAATACTGTTTTCTAGTTTTTTCACTACTTTTTCTTTCTTTATCCTTCAAACTTTTATGAACCATGTTATATTTTCATATTCCTTGAAAATCTTGCGTTAAGCTCTTTAGCTGTTTTTAAGAGCAAGTATGTATTCAGTATATACTTTTACATATAGATTTTAATTCATAAAACAAAGCTTGTTGCACAGCAACCTCCTACCTACTTTTGCTACACACACAGTTGTACCCAGGACCTTACAGATCTTAGGTAAATAGTGCACTATTGTGTTGTATCCCAACCTAAAGGTAAGTACTTGACCAACTGAGCTGGCTCCTCAGCACCTCTCCTTAGATTTTAGGAGTGATTCCTTCTCCTTTAATGCTCTTCTTTGGAATATGAAGTGCAATTTTATTAGAAATACAGAATATATAAGGCAGTGATCAGTTTCAATATAAATAATAATTTGGGAAAGAGATAATAACTATGATAAACATTTTCAAGAAAAAAATACTTTAAAAGGCTTTTTCATCTTGGTTTTAACCCAGTTATTTTTACTTTATTTTATTTCATTTTATTTGTTTATTTTATTTTGTTAGGGTTTTGGTTTATTTGTTTCCAGACAGGTTCTCACTGTGTAGCCTTGAATTCACAGCCTCCAAAATGTGGTAGTTCACCCAACATTCCTGCCCTTTGTATCTTAAGTCTTGGTTTGAAGGTTTTGAACCTGGAATTTTCTGTCTACACAGATAAGTTAGACATTAGAAACAAAATCATTTTTTTTAAGGATATATGTAAGATACATTAAGAACATTTATACTCGAGATTTTTTTTGGGGGGGGGGGGGGGTTTGAGACAGGGTTTCTCTGGGTAGCCCTGGCTATCCTGGAACTCACTTTGTAGACCAGGTTAGCCTCGAACTCAGAAATCTGCCTGCCTCTGCACTCCGGAGTGCTGGGATTAAAGGCTTGCGCCACACCCCCAGCTTATACTTGAGATTCTTAAGGGCCAGATTTCTTTTAAAAACTTAGAGTCACTTCCTTGTTTTATCTATGAATGTGTGCTTTTTCTTTTTTTCAGATCAGTGGTGATTTCACTTCGTCTTCTTCCAAAACTGTTCGGTACTTTTCAGCAGTTTGGAAGCAGTTATGATACTCATTGGATTACAATGTAAGTGATTACATGATTCAAAATACTTGTTAAGAGGTCTTGGAAAATTATATTGCCAAGCTTTTACTGTGACTAAGTAAAAAAATTGGGTTCTATAATTTAAATATTTTGTACCCCTTTTCCGTCTTTTAACCATGTAACATAATTGCTAGTAGATCTTTGTTTTCTTTGTAGTTTGAGAATAATACTGTAGCACTCAGTGCCCCAACTCTAGAGAGAACCGTAGAGAACTCCTGTGGTATAAGACCACCTTATAATAGTGATAACCTTAATATTGCCATGTTATCCTTTATACTTACAGAGAAGTTATAATTAATTAATTCTAAAATAATTCTTTCAAGGGTAGTGCTCTGGTAGGATAAAAAGCTCTGAGCTCTTGTGCTGTTTACAGTTATTCAGCATTTTGGCATATCATACATCACTCTAATCTCTTAAACTTTTTATTTGGTTTGTATATTTTTTTGTTCATGTTGAGACGATCTTACTTTGTTGTCCTGTTTCACATGGTGCTTTCTGTTTAGACTGTAGTGAGTTCATGAGATAGTCTCCAAAACAAAGAAAAGACAAATCAGTGCTTTTGTCCCTTCATAGATGTTGAATTTTTAGAATTACGGGCACTAAAGAGATGACACTTCTTAAGAGCATTCTATTACTAGGATTTGATTTTCAGCATCCTCATGGTAATGTAATCCACCAGTCTCAGGGGGTCTGACAGCCTCTTCTCTTTTCCTTTTGGCACTGAATGCAAATGGTGTACGGTGAACACTTAAGCAAAATACCCATACACTTGAAAAATAAAATGATAATATTTGTTTTACCTTAAAAATATATTATTTACTTCATTAAATTTTATGTGTATGGATATGCTTTGCCTGTATGTGTGTTTGAGCATCTAATGGGTCCAGTACCTGTGGAGGCTAGAAAGAGTGTCTTATCCTCAGGGATTGTAATAGTAGTGATAAGCTGCTCTGTGGGTGCTAAAAATGGATCCTAGGATTCTCTGGGAGAACAGCCAGTGCTATTAACCACTAAGCCATCTCTACAGCCCAATAAATTAAAAAAAAAAAAAAATTGACATATAGTCTTACAGCTTTGGCAAGCCTGGAACTTGCTAATAAGTAGGCCAGGCTGGCCTTGAATTCATAAAGATCTGCCTGCATCCTATGTGCTGAGACTATAGATGTGTGCTGTCAGCCAGGCATGGTGATGCATGTCTTTAATTCCAGCAGTCTGAAGCCAATGTGATCTACAGAGAAAGTTCCAGGAGTACACAGAGAAACCTTATCCCAAAAAAAGCCAAACCAAACCAAACCAAAAAGTTGTACATTTGAAGATTTCTTAACCTTTGCTCCTTTTGCTCTCTGTCTCTAAGATTGTTCTTCCCTTTAATTGGGCAGGTGGGCAGAGAAGGAGCTGAACATGATGAAGCTTTTCTTTGACAACCTGCTGTATTACATTCAGGGTATAAGGGAAGGCAGGCAAAAGCATGCACTGTAAGTAATGTTTTGAGTAAGTCATATGACTTCTTGTCCTCTCACAGATAATTTTCTGCTTTTCTTTCATTAATATGTAAAAAGTATAATATTTTTATAAAAATTATAAGAGAAATCAGATATTGCAAGATTTTTATGAAGTTATTTTCATAATTCTTAGTAAAGTTAGGTAGTTTAACTTGGGTTGGTTAATTTTCACTATTGAAATTGTTGGAAGTCATTGTTGTTAAGATGTAAGAGTAAACGTTTTCACCAAGTGATGGTGGTAGGCCAGGACTTTAATCCCAGCACTCTTGAAGCAGAGATAGGTGGATCCCTGAGTTGGGGACCACCTAGTCTATAGGATGAGTTGACTGCCAGGGCTACATAGGGAAATCTTAGTTAAAAGCCCCCTAACCTCCCCCCCCCAATCCAGAAATCTTTAATGTTTTTCTAACGTAGTAGGACTTTGATTTTAAAATTGTGAATATATCTTTAAGTTACTTATTTTATATGTATGTTTTGCTTTCATGTCCACCAATGTTACTTGCTTTATCACTTTCATGCCTATTGGCTGCAGAAGGCCAGAAAAGTGGGCTTGGGATTCTCTGAACCTGGAGTTACTGACAGATGTGAGGTTTTGTGTGAATCAATAGGACATCAAGTGCTATCTTTTAATGATATATAGCAGCCCTTTTGAGGAAGACAGTCATCCCATTTTACAAACAAGATCACTAAAGATAGGAAACAGTAAATAACTTACCCAAGGACACATATGTAGTGAAGAATGGACCTAGTGTCCGTGTCTGGTCTTTTTACTCGAATTATGTCAACTTGACTCAAACAAACTCTTTTGGGAAGATGGAACCTCACCTGAGAAATGATGTTTATTTGATTGGCTTTTGGCCATGCTTTGGGGGAATTTTGTTGATTAATGATGGCGTGATGCCACCCCTGGGTAAGGGGTCTTAAGGGTATAAGAAAGTTTAGGCAAGCCATGAAAAGCAAAGCCAATGAACTACATTCCTGCATCGTGTCTTCAGTTTTTTGTTTGTTTGTTTTTTGGTTTTTCGAGACAGGGTTTCTCTGTATAGCCCTGACTGTCCTGAAACTCAGTTTGTAGACCAGGCTGGCCTCGAACTCCGAAATCCACCTGCCTCTGCCTCCCAAGTGCTGGGATTAAAGGCATGCGCCACCAGGTCCTGCATGACTTCATTCAGTTTTTTATTTCAAATTCCTGCTACTGCCCTGCCCTTCTCTTCATTCTCTGGTGGGCTGTGATTGGGACATGCAAGCCAAATAAAATAAACCCTTCCTTCTCAAACTTGCTCTTGGTCATTTTATTTCTTACAGCAATAGGATGCAGACTAGGACATATGGCAAGCCTTTCACCATCTGAAATATTTTCCCCAGCCCTCCATTTATTATTTTGTTTTTAAGTATCACTTATGTTCTATGCCTGTGTGCATAATATTTCTTTTGTGCTTTATGCTTGGAACAAGCCGATTAAAATTTGTGTCAGTAACAATTTTGATGTCTAAGAAAATTTTCTGTCTAATACTTGAGTGACTGATAGATCCTTCATAATGTATTAGGGAGGGTCCTTTGAATCATGGAGCTAAGGGTTGACTTACGGAATAGTGAGGACAAAGTAACTGAACCTATATCCCTTGTAGAGTTACAAATCTCTTTTTATGAGAGGCATGTATAGGAGAAAAGAAATTTCCAAACTATAAGATATTTTGTAAAAATTAACAATTCTTCTTTTATGCCCTGCACTGATTTTCTTCAACTCATGCTGAAAGATATTCATTAACTGAACTGATTGATTAGGATTCACTTTAATTGATAGTGTTGCTGCTACAAAATGCCTGTCCATTTAGTCAAAGACTATATGGTGTTAAAGCCTTCAATTTCACTTAGATAGCATGTTAGGTAGGCTATGTTACTTACTGCTTTGCCCTTCTCCCTAACCTGCTATTTTCATCTTCATAAAAGGCACTGATAGGTACTTTAAATAGTCACTAAAGAGCAGAAAAGTTACTGGTTATAACTGGTTTTCAACCTTGAGATGGAGACCCCTTTCCGGGTTGAACAATAAAAACGAAAATAGGAATCACCTCAGACAATGAGAAAATATAGCTATTTACATTATGATTCATAACAGTAGCAAAATTATAGTTATGAAGTAGCAATGAAAAATAATTTTATTGTTTGGGATCACCACAACATGAGAAAATAGCGTACCACTGCTTTCAAACCTTTTAACCTTTAATCTTTTTTGTTTGATTTTTTGTTTGTTTGTTTGTTTGTTTGTTTGTTTTGAGACTGGGTTTCTCTGTATGGCCCTGGTTGTCCTGGGACTCAATTTGTAGACCAGGCTGGCCTCAAACTTCGAAATTCTCTTGCCTCTGCCTCCGAAGTGCTGGGATTATAGGTGTGTGCCACCACTGCCCAGCTTAACCTTGAATCTTAATAATAAATATAGGGTAGCTTTTTTGACCCTTTTGAAATTTTGCACTTAAAGAAAATTATAAGCATTTCTATTACAGGTTTGTCATAATTATCTGTTAACTTGGATGTAGGTTAGCAGTTAGGCTGGTAGCTGTTGTATGTTGGCCTAGCAATTTGGGCAGTTTGCAGGGCAATGTAATGTGTCTTTTGTCACAGAAATAAGTACTCATGGTTTAATCTCATTTCATAGAAACTCATCCTTCAGAACACAGTCCTCTTAGTTGCTGAAGCATCTTTAAATACAAATCCAATTGTTCTCACTTCCTCCCTTATCCCTGACCATTCAGGGACTCCTTTCTATCTCTAACATACAAAACTTTCTGGTATTCAGACTGGTCACTTTCTGGTCATCGCCTACCTTTTGAAAACCTTGCCTTTCCTTAGAATATGGTGCTTGGCAGATGCATACAAACTTAAATCTAGAAAGCTCTGTGAACTCACTTAGTGAACCAGGCTCACAGCAACTCTTATATTACCATTAAGCTTTGTTCAGTTAATTATTTAGGTTTGAAATAACATTCATAGCACTAGCTTATTATAGGATATTCTTTATGAGCTACTTTTATACTATGTTTTTTAGATAATCCCTAATATCTACATGGATAGTGATAACATGTGAGTCACAGATGAACATGCAGACTTCATTTGTTAACTTTTAATTTATGATAACTATAATATAATTTTAAAATGAAAAAAATTTTTATTGACAATTTATCATTCTTTTTTTTGAGTTTTTTCTTTTCGTTTTTTACTTACATACTTAAAAATACTAACTTGCGGGCCGGAGAGATTGCTCAGTGTTTAAGATTCATGGTAGCTTATAAACATATATGTCCAGGTTTGGGGGATCTGGTGGACTCTTCTAATTTTGCCACAGGTAAAACATTCATGTACATAAAAATCTAAAAGAAAACATTTTTTTAAAGGCTTAAAAATACTAATTTGAAATTACGCTTTAGTATAGTCTGGAAATTTCCATGAATTTCTTAATGCATCCAGTTGTATAATTAAGACAATGAGGCCTTATGAACTGTATGGAGTTTTTACATTTTTAGTGCATGTTATGACTAGGGATATCAAATATCTTCTACAATATCGCATCTTGTTGTGTGTGGTAATCTAGCCCTGTAATCCCAGTGCTTGGCCAGGTGAGGCAGGATGATTGCCATGAGTTCAAGGCTATCCTTCATCTGCAGTGTGGAGACACTGATTTAAAAATACACAAAAGAAGAAAGAATGAGGCTTGTGCTAATTCTTTTATGTTTTTTGTAGGTACAGCCATAGTGCGGAAGTTCAAGTTCGACTTCAGTTCCTGACCTGTGTGTTTTCAACCCTGGGATCCCCCGATCACTTCAGTAAGATTAGAGTTTCTCTTATATTTGTTTCTGTTTATATATGCATTTGCGTGTTAAAAATACATGAGATCAGTCTAGTTGTTAGTTAGCCTTGGTGACAAGTGCATTAATCTATCTATATGCTGGCATCAGACATTTAATTAAAACATTTTTGATAGACATTTCAAATAAAATCCCCATGGATTTTTATAATAATTTTTACGTATTTTTACATCATTCTTTGAGCATGAACTATTAAATATTTTTTTGAGGATATTATTAAACTATAAGAATGACCATGATAAATGCTCTTTGTGGCTTTACTTCTTTCAAATGTTAGTTTTTCAAGGTGTAAAGTATGCTTCTTAAAAATGCAAATAGGAGAAAATACCGCCTTAGGGTAACTACATCTTTTATCACTATTTTGTGGAATCTTGTAATTTTATTTAAATATAGTCACAAACATTATTCTTAAGGTTAATTTTTTAAAAAAATTGTTTGGGTATTTGGATGCTCCAATCACATTTCAAGTAATCTAAGCTGTTTCATTGATACTTTATTTTTTTTAATTCTAAATACAGATCAATTTTGTAGATTTAAGAATAGGGGCCTGGGCTGGTGAAATGGCTCAGCAGGTAAGAGCACCTGACTGCTCTTCTGAAGGTCCTGAGTTCAAATCCCAGCAACCACATGGTGGCTCCTAACCATCCCTAACGAGATCTGGCACCCTCTTCTGGGTTGTCTGAAGAAAGCTACAGTGCACTTACACATAATAAATAAATAAATAAATAAATAAATAAATAAATAAATAAATAAATCTTTAAAAAATTTTAAAAAACAAAACAAAACAAAAGCAAACAAAACAAAACAAAAGCAAAACAAAACAAAAAAACTGAATAGGGGCCAAATCTTCTTGATGGCTTTCTTACATGGAGGAGGGTCTGTGGTTCTTTCGACTGATGTTCTCTCTCTCATTACACTGATTTTCACTCCTTTTCTGTATCTCCATATCAGACCTGCCTCATTTCTTTCTTTTTTTAAATTTACAAATTTATTCTGTTTAATTCACAAGCTTTATATAGCTTTAGTTAAAAAATAAAAACAAGTGAAACCAAGACCCTGCCCAGGCCCTTCCAGCCCGCCAAGTACACGAGCCCTTCAGTTGTGGGTGCCAGCTAGAAGGGTGAGGAGAAACATGAATGGGAGCCACCGTAAGACAAATGTCTGTAACTGAAGGATCGCCTTTACAGAAGAGGGAGAAGAGAGAGGAACAAAACACCACCACCTGAAGGAGAAAACCCAGCCTGCCAGATCAGCTTAGGAACTGTCCCACAGGGCAGCCCTGCAGCTCTAGGGCTGGGATCCCGCCACATACAGGCAACAGAGTGAACACTCAAACCTTTGTGGTGCTTCAACAGTGGTCTCACTAATGGGCAAGCTTGCAAACCTATACAAGGTTGGAAGCATAATTTACGTGGGTGCCAAGATTCAAGAGAAAAGGAGAGGGGCGGAAAGAAAGGAAAAACCAACCTATGGGGAAAGGCAGGCCCACTCTAAATGTCAATGAAAGAATGCCACTAATGCACTGTGGAAACCTTTGTAATATCAATCCATGCTACCCCTCTTTCCGTTTTTAAACATGGTGAACTTTAAACCTAGCAATTATTACAACAAATGTTACAGTCTAAAGCTCAAACTGAGTACAAACCAAGTAAAATTTACAACGTAACAAACATGTCTGCCTAAGACTGGGGTCACTTGAACCTTCAGCATGGATCCCAGGGCCTTCTCCCATTGGTGCCTCTCTAAGTCATCATGGTTGTCATCTTCAGCTACACTCTCAGACTCCTTCCTGGGCTCTGGTGCTGCTGCAGGGGCTGCAGGAGCTGGGGTGGCCACAGCCGCAGCCTTCTCCTTCTTGGGTCTTTGTGCTTCTTGTGTTTCTTGTCCTCCTTTTTCTTTCTGCCTCCTCCTTGACCAGAGTTCCTGGCGGGGGATGGGCTTGGTGTCAGGCTTTTAGGCTTTTTGACTAGTACTGCAGGTGACCAGTTTGTGGAGTGTGACTGAGACTGCACGGGAGAGCGGGGTGCTGGAGGCTTTGTAGCTGCTGGCTCAGGAGATCCAGAGACAGATCTGGAAGATGAAACTCTTCTTACAGGATGAGGGCTTGGTGAAGCAGCCTTTTTTATGTTTTTGGACTCCAGAGTCCTGGAGGCTTTCCTAATAGGCCTAGTACTTGCCTCATTTGTTAAACAGTATTTTTCCTATATTTTAGTTAATAGTTACTTGCTGGCCTGAAGTGTGTTACCACCACTCTTTAATTCCTTTGCTGTGCTTGGTTACCATGTGTTTCTCTTGCTGTTTTAAGTCTGTAATTCCTTCATATTCAGACTGTAAGAAGTACACCTAACATAGGGATACCAGCTGATTTCAAAAGTAACACATCTTTTTTATAGCATATTTATTAGATCATTGTACCCCAGTATTACTATAACAAAAAAGAACAAAATATAACAGTATCTTATTTGGAGACAGGAAATAAAACAAATATGATCAGTATAAATAATTTTTGATAATTGCTTTTATGTTTATTTATAGAGTATAGCTTCTTGACAAAAAATTTAACTATCTAGACAAAAACCACCAAAAGCACAATCAGAACAAAATCACCCCACCCAAAAGATAAATATCGTCTCGTTGTGATTGGTTATGCTGGGTGCATTTATGCAGATTTTCAGTATCCCTACGAGAACAACTTTGAAAAATTTGTAAGAATAACAAAAGGTTATTTATTACCTATTACCTATTTATTGACTTAATTGTTCAACAAATTTCTGCAAGTCTTATTATGTACTTTATTCTAATTAACCACCATCTTTTCTATTTTGAGGCATCTTTAATTTTATCTTGCTCTTTTTAATCTATGTTGTTTAATAGTACATGAATCATTACTTATTGTTTATGGTGCCTCTTGTCTTTTAAGATTTGTGTGTGTGTTAAACACACACACACACACACACACACACACACATGCTGGTTCCCTACTAAGGCTAGAAGAGGACATTAGGTGTTTTCAAGCTGTAATTAGAGGCAGTTTTGAACTGCTAGATGTTGATGCTTGAAACTGAACTCTTCTTACAGGAATAACAAGCACTTTTAACTGCTAACACACCTTTTCAACCCTTCATGTTGACTTTTAGCCACACATCCTTTTTAGAAAACAAACTATAACTCTGTATGTTTCTTTGGATACAGGGTCTCCCTGTATGGCCCTGGTTGTCCTAAACTGCTTATATATCATCAATTGGCTTTGAACTTAAAATACTTTTGCCATATGACCCAGTGCTGAGATTACTGTTATTGAATGCATAAGCCTTTCAGGTTATATTGATACTTGGGTGAATGTTTTTGATATTGTGGAATGCCATTTGATTCTTAGTAATTACGGGGATTTTGGTTATTTCCATACTTCATCTTCCCAGACTGAAGAATACAAGAGTAGACTTTGGAATGAACTCCTGAGGTTAAAAATCCTTTGAATTGTTTATTTTTTCTTAAATTCTTATTCAGGCTTGTAATTGCCTGTGATGTTTTGTGTTTCATTTTATAGAGTTCTGTGACTGTTTTTCCTTGTTATACTTGGGAATCCTTTGATTCTTAGGTCAGAGTACTATATATATTTCCTTGGCATGAGAACTAGGTGAATCCTTTGCATTACCTCATTTCTTGCACTTTTTCATAAGGATCTCTTCCATAGTGTATAACAGTAGTGATTTCTGTCCTGTATTTCCTTAGATAGCCTTTGGGCATGCCTTCTACTCGTGTAATTCCCAACATTAGAATTGCATCATCAAAAATATTGATTACCTTTCTCCAGTTATTGTTATCAGTGATCTGTTCACCTTTATGAACCCTACATAAATTTTAGACCTATTACGTTACAATTCTTCTAGAATGCTCTGCTTTTTTGGTGTTGCTGAAGATTGAATCCACCAGTCTCATTATGGCAGGCAAAGCGCTGTGCTAAGGAGCTCTACCCAAGCCGTGTAACAGTTTTTAAGTTGTTTGTTTTTACTTATGAGTGATTATGCATTTGTGATACCTCCTTCTTAATTCGGTATGTGTTGTATGTGTTTGTGTGTAGGTATGTTGGTACTTGTGGAGGCCAGAGATGTTAGATATTCTGGAACTGAAGTTATAAGTGATTATAAACCGTCGAATATAGGTCCTCTGAAACAGTAGTACAGGCTCTTAAACTGCTGAGTCATGTCTCTAGCTCTGGTATTTCTACTTGTACAGCATAAGTTTGTGGAATTTCATTTAAAATAATTTATATAAAATGTGCTCAGTCAGCTCCTTTACATATTTGGCTCTAGCTGCTTTTCGTACAGTGAATTAGGACCAAAGTGTTTTGTATATTCCTCATTTAAACTTTCTAGACAAAAAACCCTAAGGAATTACTACTGATCTATAATATATGTATTTATAAAAATGAACTACATATACAAATGTGTCCCAAAATAGTGTATGCCTTTTTTTTTTTTTTTGCATAATATATAAAATGCAAATGTCGCAACTCACCAGTATTTTGTTACTTGGCAGATGTGGGCAGGTCAGGTATAAGGCTAGAATGAGCTATGTATCAAGGTTCTGTTTCATACTCCCAACCTCCTTAATTAATAATGTACAAAATATGTTATTTCTGTTTAGGGTTAAGTTTAGAGCAAGTTGACATTTTATGGCATTGTTTAGTAGAAGATTCTGAATGCTATGATGATGCACTTCATTGGTTTTTAAATCAAGTTCGAAGTAAAGATCAACATGCAATGGGAATGGAGACCTATAAACATCTTTTCCTGGAGAAGGTAATTACATCTTAGAAGTTTTGATTTGCATATTCTTCTACATGTATTCTCATCTCTTCAAATATGAATTCTTGTCTTCCTCTCACCTACATAGTTTTTAAATAGGACAAATGCATCAGTTTTTGATGATCCTTACATTAGATTTCCAATTCAGATTTTCCTGTCATGTTATATTTTAACTAAATGTAAATTTAGTTTTATTTATAAATGTAGTCTGTTATTTGAGAATTTTGAGTAATTAGAATAGTATTTAAGTATGGTCTTAATCATAAATGTTAATTTAAAAAATGAATGTCCAGTTGTGAAATGTGTGCCCATAACCCACATCTATGAGTTTTCTTGAATTTAATGTAATTTAGGTCTGTCTTCTGCTATCTTCTGGCCAATTATAAGCTAGCACACCTATTTGTTATTTGAAAGACCTTTTAGGAAGTATAGTGGCAATAGTATCAGTTTCTGTTTCTCTTCACCAAAGTCAGATGCTGTAGGCAGTCATTTATTTTATAAAGTATAACAGACATTAGTGATGATAAGGTGTATTGGGTGTGACAGTACATTATGGAGGAAAGAGGATAAGGCATTCAAGTGTCCAGCATAGCAAGTTGGAAGTCAGCCTGGGCTGCAGAGGACTGTGTCTCAAAAATAAGATCCGCCCTTCCCCCCTCTTTTTTGGTTTGGTTTGTTTTTTTTTTTTTTGGGTTTTTCGAGACAGGGTTTCTCTGTGTAGCCTTGGCTGTCCTGGAACTCACTTTGTAGACCAGGCTGGCCTCAAACTCAGAAATCCGCCTGCCAACCAAGTGCTGGGATTAAAGGCGTGCGCCACCACACCCGGCTGGTTTGGTTTAGTTTTGAGACAGGGTTTCTCTGTGTGTCCCTGGCTGTTCTGAAATTCACTCTGTAGACCATGCTGACCCCAAACTCAGAAATCCACCTGCCTCTGCCTCCAAGTGCTGGCATTAAAGGTGTGCACCACCACTGCCTGGCTCTCCCCTCTCATTCTTAAATGTTTTGTTCATTTGTTTTGTTGTTTATTTCAAGACAGGGTTTCTGTGTAACAGCTTTGGCTGTCTTGGAACTCATTCTGTAGACCAAGCCAATCTCGAACTCTCAGAGATCTGCCTGTCTCTGCTTCCCAAGTACTGGGATTAAAGGCATGTGCCACCACCTCCTGGCTCTTTACATTTTTACAGTTTCTTTGTTGTTTTTGTTGTTGTTGTTGATTAGGAAGGTTCTCTTAAACTCAGTGTCTCTCTGTTAGAGTATATACAAATGAGTTTTAGGGGAAGGCACAAATAAAATGCCACTTATCATGCATTATTCCCTTCAATGCAAATACATTTAGTTTGATTATCTCATAAGTATATAAAGTCAAACTATTTAATAGGTCAGAAATTGTTTGGGACTGGAAAGATGGCTCTACATTTAAGAGTACTTACTGACTGTTCTTCAGAGGACTTGAGTTCAGTTCCCAGCAACAACCACATGGTGGCTTGCAACCATTTGTAATGGGTTCAGATGCCATCTTTTGGTTTGTCTGAATACAGCAAGTGTGTATTCACATAAAATCTAAAAAACAAAAAACAAATCAAAAAACCCCAAAAAAACAGATTGTGTGTATTTAGTTCCCCTAGTTTGGCTGTATGCATGTATAAATTCAATTTTCAGTATTCATATTTATGTGTATATTGAAAAATTCATATATCAAAAATTAGTCATATATGTATATAAAACATTCATGTATATATATTGAGAATTGAAGCATACATCAAGCAAGTACTTTTATTTGAAGTATACATCTGTTCAGGCTTTGCAAGTTAAATTATTCAAATGTTTATAGTTTTGCCAAATCTAATCTGGTAATTTTAATTCTGCGTTGTCTTTAGTAAAATTAATAATTTTATATCTAATAAAATATAATTTGTTAACATTTTTTTTTCCTTAAGATGCCCCAGCTTAAACCTGAAACAATTAGCATGACTGGCTTAAACCTGTTTCAGCATCTTTGTAACTTGGCTCGATTGGCTACCAGTGCCTATGATGGTGGCTCAAACTCTGAGGTAATGCTTAGACTTATTTTTATACTTTAGACTTTTCAGGTCAGTTTTCTTGTCTTGAAATTAGATTACTAAGTTATCTTCCTATAAACATTGGTGTTATGAAGTTGAATTTTATTTCAAGTTTTAAAACATTGTATTTTAACTTTGAAAGCATTTTTGGTGTGGTTTTCTTCCTCCCCTCCCCCCCTTATTTATCTATTTTTTTTAATTTCCAAAGAGAACTGTGGTTTTGCTTCAAGAAAGCCTTATATGAGTTGTGGTTTGTTTAGAAGGAGAGATGCCTATTCTGTTATTCTCCTTGCAGATCTTTGAATTGTGTGAAATTATTTACTTAATTTGCATGTGTGTACACTTTTGTTCATGTGGAAGTCAGAGAATGGCTTACAGAAGTCAATCTGCTTTTTCTACCACCTCCTGGGGAATCTAATTCAGTCTACCTGATTTAGCTTCAGGCTCTTTTTTGCACTGAGCCATTTCACTGGCTCTGAAATCCACATGTTATTTGCTATAGCTTCTCTCTCTAGCAGTATATACTAATCAATAGTATATGGTGATTTTTTTTTTCTCATATAATCCATATAGATCATTCATTATGATTAACGGAGTGCACACTCCTATCCATTTGTAGTCTTATGTGCTTCTTCTCCAAATTGGATGGCTGCAATGTATTTGATTGTCATTATATTCTTCTAATATAAACTATTATTGCAAAGTATTTTTTTGTTGCACATTTTTCTTCTTAGTTAATTTATTAGTAACTTTATTTTTATAGTTTTATATCAGGAAAAAGTAGTTAATAATTTCTGTGGTATAAAGAATAATTTTAGAGCTGATGATATAGTTGTTAGAATGGTCTCTCAGCAAGCACAAAACCCTTTGTTTCAATACCAGAACCACATAAACCAAGCAGGCAAAGTGGTAAACAACTCTAATTCCAGGATTTGGAAGGGGGAAACTGGAGGATTAGGGATTTTGGTTAATCCTTGGCTACATAGTAAGAAAACATGAGATCTTATCTCACAGAGTAATACTTTTGTTTGGATCTAATATGTGCTTTTCTATCTTTCTAGTATTGCTTTAGTTTGTATTGTGATGGTGAGGATTATTTTGTTAGGGTTTTTTCTAAACACCAGTATTAGTTTAAATTTACTAATTTCAATATAATCAGATAGTTTTTATTTGCCTAACTAATAACTGTGTTCTGGTAGCTGTTCTTCACTCGGGCTATTAGATTATCCATTGGAAGACTATATCTCTGCCCATATTTTGAGACCTTTCACTTAAATTATTTCTGTGTAGCCTTTAGCTGAAACATTTCTTTCATTATCTCATAGTTAACATCACTAATTTGAACAATAATTAGTTTATTGTGTCCACTATATATTTACAACTCTATGAAATTGGTAGCTTTATCAATTTACCTCTGATGAAAAGCATTAAAGCATTATGCTAAATTATTATTCTTTTGTGACATGTTTTATATAATTGAAGTTTTCATACTGTATAATTTATTAAGCATCATATTGTTTTCCTGCTTTATAAATAAATACATTGGCTTTAAAAGTTCTTCATTAACTGAGGAAATTTGTAAGCTTTTATTAATTATTATTTCATTAATATCCATATACTACAAATTACCCTCTTAACACTTTATAAAATATTAAATTTACTGTGCAATTTCATGTCTGGAATTATAATATTAATCTGTCATCATTTAACAAACAAAATTTTAAAAATGTTTTATCTTTGTTTCTTAGCTGTGTGGTATGGACCAATTTTGGGGTATTGCATTAAGAGCACAATCAGGTGATGTCAGTCGAGCTGCTATTCAGTATATTAACTCCTACTATATTAATGGTAAGTAATTGGAAATATTGTTTAAAAATTACAGTTTAATTTTGATAAAATTTCAAGATTTCTCTTGTATTTGTTTCTTTAAAACTTTTTTGATACATTTATAATTATTTGTTTTCATGTATGTTATGTGTGCTATATGTGTGCAGTGCCATAGAGGCCAGAAGAGGGCATCAGATTTCCTGAATGGTTCATGTGGGTGCTGGGAATTGAACTTGGGTCCTCTGGACGAGCAGTCAGTAATCTTAATTGCTTAGCCATCTCCAGCCTGTGTTTCTTTTTCTGAGACTTAGTCTTGCTGTGTATCCCAAATTGGCCTAGAATTCTCAATCCTGCTTAAGTTTCCTGAGTGCTGGACTAACAGGCATGTACTGCCAATTGAGGTTCTAATAAGTACCTTTTTATGTGAGGAGATTTGATTAAGCTTCAGTTCGGTTTAATTTTATTTAATACAGATAAATAAAGATGTAAAAGTGTAATAAGTATATATCTGGGTTTTAGGTAAAACAGGTTTGGAAAAGGAGCAAGAATTTATTAGTAAGTGCATGGAAAGTCTCATGATAGCTTCTAGCAGTCTTGAACAAGAGTCACACTCAAGTCTCACAGTTATAGAACGAGGACTGCTTATGCTGAAGACACATCTGGAAGCATTTAGGAGAAGGTAATTTTGTTACATTGTACTATACGAATGAATTTCAGTATTCATATTGTTAACTTGTCTGAATGTATTCTAAAAGTTTTTATTATGGGCACGTTGGAAACATATTTTACCCAAACTAAGTGGATAGTAATGGAAATAGTTGATATAGAAACTTAAGTGTCATTTTTCCATTGAACAGGCAATATAATTTCCTCATAAATAAAGAGATTTTAAAATCTTTACGGTCTCAGCACTTATGCATGAATAAGAAACTGGACAAAATTTCATTTCTCCTGAGGTTTTAGTCATGACTGAAAAGGCAGGAACACAAGCATTGAAACAAGTCACACACCCCGCAGCCTCATATAATCTTTCATATTTTATCAAATTGAATCATTTGTTTCATTTGCTGTTTTTTTTTTTTTTCTTCCTGGACTAGGAGAGAGTATTTTAATTTTGAATTTCCATTTACCATGGAAACATGACCAAAAATTTCTGTGTTAATGAATATCTGTATAATTAATTTAGACATACCCTGTGTAATACAGAATAAAGCAAAATTAACATTTATGAATATATCAACAGAAATGAAAGGTGAGTAGATAGTTTTAATTACAAAATTCTGTGTGTTAAAAGTCTTTTAACAATGAGTAAAATTGTAAAAGTACTAAGAACTGTGTTGAAAATTTGTTAAAATTATAACTTCTTTCAACTTCAGATCTTAGTTTGATATTTATAAAATCATGTACAGTTTATATTTTTGACATTTTATTGAATGTAAGGAAACACTGAGTAAGCAAGATAACCCTATATATCCTTATAACATGTTTACATGGTTTGAAATATTCATGTAGTGCAAGATTCTTTTATGATTTTAGAAATTGACTTAATTCCTTGTGTTTTTAAAGAATGTATAAGAGAACTCTTGAATTTTTTGCATCAACACATCAAAGCCTCAGAACATTTATTACTCTAGAAAATAAAAAGAAGCAAATATTGGGCTGGAGAGATGGCTCAGCAGTTAAGAGCACTGACTGTTCTTCTGAAGGTCCTGAGCTCAATTCCCAGCAACCACATGGTGGCTCACAACCATCCGTAACGAGATCTGGTGATTTGGAGTGTCTGAAGACAGCTACAGTGTACTTACATATAATAAATAAATCTTAAAAAAAAAAAAAAAAAGCAAATATGGTGGTTTCCATTCAAATTAATTAAAAAGTCAAACAAACTTGTGTAACTCAAACAGAACACTAAGCTTTCATGGGAAACACAAGTCTTTTGTAATCTTTTTCCTATCTGACATGCTTGCCATTAAAGAGAGTCTAAGTTAGCTGGGCGTGGTGGCGCTCGCCTTTGATCCCAAAACTCAGGAGGCAGGGGCCGGTGGATTTCTGAGTTCCAGGCCAGCCTGGTCTACAGAGTGAGTTCCAGGCCAGCCAAGGCTACACAGAGAAACCCTGTCTTGAAAAGAGAGAGAGAGAGAGAGAAAGACAGACAGACAGACAGACAGACAAAGTTATTTGCAAAATTATTTTGTGCTGTGAAGAACAGCAACCTGGCCTGTTAACACACATCCTTAGGTCTTGTACAGTGTAATTTTACCAGTACTTATTTTTTTGTTTGCAAAGTTTTGGTAGTACTCTTTGTGAGTTTCTGGTATTTAAGTCTCAGCATCCCATGTTATGGATACTAGTTTTGCCCTATTGTGGAGATATGTGCTCATCTTACATACGTATCTCGGTTTATTTCATGTTAAGGTTAATATTGCTACTAAGTTATGTAACCATCTGTGAGAACCAGTAAAGTATGAATTGCATAAAATTGAATACAAAAATCTATAGTAATAGCCTAAATGTTGTATATTGCCTAGCAGACCTTATATTGTATCCTTGTATATCAAGTGTTAAATGTGCTTAGTGTTACAGATTTGAAATTATACAACATATGTAAATTAAAAAGGTTTGAAATAACTTTTGTATAATAGTGAGTAACAGTGATACCTTAAACAAAATGGTTTAGCCTCAGCAGTGATTTTTATTCAAAAGTGGCTTTATTTCTCAAGGACCAGTAGGAAATATCTGGAAGCTTTTTTTTTTTCCCCTCCTTCCTTCTTCCTCCTCCTTCCTTCTTCCCCCTCCTCCCTCCTTCCTCCTCCTTCCTTCTTCCCCCTCCTCCCTTCTTCCTCCTTCTCCCTTCTTCCTCCTCCTCCCTTCTTCCTCCTCCTCCCTTCTTCCTTCCTCCTCCTCCTTTTTCCTCCTCCTTCTTCTTCCCCCTTCTTCTTACTTCTTCTTCCCCTTCCCCCTTCCTCCCCCTTTCTCCTCCCTTCTTCCTTTCTTCCTTCTTTCTTCCTTCTTGTTGTGTGTGTTATCATGCCTAGGGGGAGAAGGTTGTATTGTCTCTGAGTGGATAGAGATCAGGCATGCTGGTAAACACTTCAGGGATGTAAGGTAGCCTGTGTAATATCTTTAAGAACAGTATAAATAATTGAACTCAAAATGCCATTGGAACCAAGGTAGAAGACTAAATATTGAAAATATGCAGTAGAAAGAATTATTTTATTAACTCTTGCTTAACCATAGACCTCGATATTTCAGTTGTGGGATATAATTTCTATCCTTTTATTTCAGAATGCCTGGTTAGTTCTTTCTTTCTTTCTTTCTTATTTATTTATAATTTAGGAAACCCATCTCTTGTCTTTTACAACTGAAAAAGAATCAGAAAAGTATTTAATGTGTGTCATGCCAACTGCCTTTTGGGGCTGCTGGAGAGTCTTTTTAAGAATACATTAGGGGCTGGAGGGATGGCTCAGTGATTAAAGAGCACTGGTTGATCTTCCAGAGGACCCAGGTTCAATTCCTAGCACCCACATGGCAACTCACAACTGCCTGTAATTCTAGTTCCAGGGGATCTGACACCTTCACACAGACACATATGCAGGTGAAACACCAATGCATATAAAATAAAATAAAATAAAATAAAATAAAATAAAATAAAATAAAAAATAATTAGAAAAAGAATGCATTTTATTTTATATGTATAAGCACTTTGCTTGTATGTATATATGTGTACCAGGTACATGCCAAGGTCCAAGGACATCATAAACGGGTGTCAGAGCCACTGGAACTAGAGTAATAGAGGGTTACCAGCCTCCCTGTGGGTACTGGGAACTGAGCCCCAGTTTGTCTGGAAGAGCAAGCCCACTAAAATTACTCTTTTATTCCAGTTTATTCTTGGGTGAATGCAATCTCATAATCGGTGAAAATGATTACACAATATGATTATATTTCTATATTTGAAAAAGAATGTATGTATGAACGTATATATATCTTTATCTGAGAATATTACAATTTTTTTGAATGTAAAAATGATAACTTGGTATATCATTATTTGATTAGTCTTGAGTTCTGTTTTTCTTTCCTCTTGCTTGTCTCCCCATCTTTTTGTTTTGTTTTTTTTTTGTTTTTTTCGAGACAGGGTTTCTCTGTGTAGCCCTGACTGTCCTGGAACTCACTCTGTAGACCAGGCTTGCATCGAACCCAGAAATCCACCTGCCTCTGCCTCCCAAGTGCTGGGGTTAAAGGTGTGCGCCACCACCGCCCAGCTCTCTACCCACCTTTTTTTTTTTTTTTTTTTTTTTTTTTGGTTTTTCGAGACAGGGTTTCTCTGTATAGCTCTGGCTGTCCTGGAACTCACTTGGTAGACCAGGCTGGCCTCGAACTCAGAAATCCGCCTGCCTCTGCCTCCTGAGTGCTGGGATTAAAGGCCTGCGCCACCAGGCCCGGCTTCTACCCACCTTTTAAAGAATTGTTTTCATAATGCGATTTTGTCCTTCAGTAATTTTTGGGCAGTTTGTTTTAATTATGAATGCTTAGCTGTTTTTCTTTAAGTTCAAATCACCATGATGAATCTAAAAATTTGTATAACTTACAGACTTTTTCATTTTGTAAAATATTAAAAAGTTTTGTAATGTTAAAATGTTGAAAATGGTGTCTCTGTGTGTTGTAGATTTGCATATCATCTGAGACAGTGGCAGATTGAGGGCACTGGTATTAGCAGTCACTTGAAAGCACTGAGTGACAAACAATCTTTGCCTCTAAGGGTTGTATGTCAGCCTGCTGGACTTCCCGACAAGGTATTTATAAGGTTTACTTTTTAAATTTGTAACATTTCTTCTTTCAAATCTCTGGTGTTTGTTTGGGTGTTGTTGTTAGTGATGTTTAATTGGGTACATCTCCTATTTCAGATGACTATTGAAATGTATCCCAGTGACCAGGTAGCAGATCTTCGGGCTGAAGTAACTCATTGGTATGAAAACTTACAGAAAGAACAAATAAATCAACAAGCTCAGCTTCAGGAGTTTGGTCAAAGCAGCAGGAAGGGAGAGTTTCCTGGTGAGGCTAACACTTAACTTGTTCAATACAGTTTTTAGGCTTCATTGTGTAACAACTGTCTTAATTCTTCTTGTGTTGCTCTAAGATTTGCCTAAATGGTAGGGTGTTTTGTTGTTGTTGGTGGTGGTTGTTTGTTTGTTGGTCCAAGGTGACCTAGACAACACTGTATATCCCCAAACTGGACTCAGTTTCTCAGGAATTCTCCTGCCAGTGCTTGAGACACCACACCTAGTCAGAAAAGAGTGTACGCAATCTAAATCTGTTTCTCAGTGGCCTGCAAATGTAAGATCAGGGTATACTCTGTAAGAACAGAATCTGGTGATTTCTTTTTTCAGTACAATGCATTGAATGTTACTCTTAACATTGCAGAAAGTAGGTCAAAAGGAAAGAAACCTACTGTTTTTTCTTGACCTTTGTATAGATTCTAATGCATTTGTAATGGTCTTGCCTTAATGTTCTAACCTGATCCCCCCCATAATTAGACCTCCAAAAACCATTGCAAGAAGAAGTAAATATCAGTAACCATTTTTTTTTTTTTTTTGAGAACACAAACATTTAGACCATTATAGCAATTTTAGATCTTAAGGCAAGAAATCTTGCCAGAATTGTTAAGTGTCCTTTGGAGATGAGCGATCTTGCTCAGTGGTAAAGCAGTTGTTTTGCACACCTGAGATCCTAGTTCAATACCCAGGATGCCCACCTCCTTCAAAAAAAAACCTTCTCTGAAACCTAGCAAAGGCTACATGTTAGTTTAACTATGTGGCATTTATATTCTAGCAAAGAAAATTGCCAAATTCAATCCTAGTGTTAAAAATGAATGTTTTCCTGTATTACATTTTCTCGGTATAAAGTGGAAAGGAAGTTGACAACGTTTATTATTATTGGGGTTGCAGCTGTATCCGATCTGGTGTAGCACTTGCCTAGATTGTGCGGTCCCAGATTTAATCCCCAGCCTTGCTGCCACCATCCAGTGAAGAAATTGTCCTGTTTACTCATTACTCTTGAAAACAATTGCTTTATACTCGGGAAATAGAAGTTTCTATCTTAATAAAATTCAAGATTGCTGTTCACCTAAGGGTAGAATTCCTGTTTCACATGACAAAGGCTTGTGGTTTCATCTCTGGAACTGTGATCAAGCAGTCACTCAGACCAGATAAAATTCAACTATGCCGACTGTGTGTGGTGGCACATGGTTATAATCCCAAATGTAAGAAGCTGTGCCAGGGAAATTGGCTTCATAGTGAGATCCTATTTAACTTATTTAACTTAAAAAAACAGCAAAAACCAACACTAATGTTTGAGTAAATTATGTTATATAATTATGTTATATTTAGTAATTCTGTTTTATTTCCCAATTAAGCATCATTATCATCATTATTACTATTATCATTATTATTATTATTATTATTATTATATTATTATTATTATTCTGTCATTGACTATATAGTAATTATTTTCAGTGTCTACTACTATGTTTTAGTGACTGGAATCCACCAGTAAGTACAAGAAAAAGAAACGTGCCCCAGTTGAAACTGAATTTTTGTTTTTGTATTTTGTTGAGAAAAGACGTGTTTAAGGAAGCATACCATAGACTGAAGAGGTAATAATGAGCTGGGTGCCCTGATATCCGTGCTTAGACGGGGGCTTCCCTTTGGAGTGCCTCGAGGAAGATGAAGTCACATGCTTTGTGAACTCCTAGGGCAGACATTTTATTTCTTTAGGTGGGGTGACACATTTTACAGGAAGAACAGGAGCTGAGCTGGGCAGCGTACTTCTTTATCCAGTCACGCAGGAGGAAGGGGTGGACACAGAATTGCAGTCCAACCTCACCAGTTTGTGAACTGCTATCTCAGAACAAGAAAAGCCTGGAGCCTGGTAGCTGAGACACAGATTGTGAAGTAAGGGGAGGTGGTAGGAACTGAAGTCAGGGCTAGATAAGCTGCAACAGACTGTTAAGAATTCTTAAATTACCTGTGCTAAATTTATTGAACACACCCATTGGTCTTTTAATATTAGGTTATTGAATAGTATGATATATCTTGAAGGTTGGTTTTTTTTTCTCTACACAACATACTGGTTTTTATTTTATAATTTTTGCTGTGTTTTGTTCTTGTTAGAAAATAGATGGGTGCACAGTTGAGAAATATTGGAATTTTGTTTTTGTTTTGTTTTTGTGCAGCAAATGCATTAAGGAATCTACACATACTTAGAGAAATGCAGTAAGTTCTGAGAAGGTTCTTGCTGTCTTGTTATAACAATATAGCAATGTTAAATTGTTAGGAAAACACAGGACTTGCTCTAATTATAAGAGTGGTATAAAGATAACTTGTACCTTGAACTTCCTAGGTAATAAAAGACAATAGGAAACACTTAGTAAGCACGCTTGCTCTCATCTCTGCCTCTCGGGAGGTACATATTTAAGTTTAGTGAGCAGTGAATGTTTTGCCCTGTTGTATCATTGTTAGCAAATGTCATTCTGTTGCTTTCAAGGTGGCCTCATGGGGCCTGTCAGGATGATCTCGTCTGGACATGAATTAACAACAGACTATGATGAAAAAGCACTTCATGAACTTGGTTTTAAAGATATGCAGGTACATAAATAAGTTATAGTTTGAATTTTATTTATGTTTCCCTGAAATTTAATAATTGAAGACTGTTTAAATAGTTCTTAATAGTGTGCATTAAAATTATAAATGGGGTTATACCTCAATTTTATTATTTTCTTTCTTTTTTAAATTGGATATTTTATTTATTTACTTTTCAAATGTTATCCTCTTTCCTGGTCCCGTCCCCTCACCCCCACCCCCACCTCGCTCAAACCTCCATCCTATCCCCCATATCCCCTCTTGCTTCTATGAGTGGGTGACCACACACACCCATGCACTTCTGCCTCCCTGTCATGGCATTCCCTACACTGGGGCAGCAAGCCTTCACAGGACCAAGGGCCTTTCCTTCCATAGATGCCTAACAAGTCCATGCTCTGCTACATATGTGGCTGGAGACATGGGTCCTTCCATTGTACTCTTTGGTTGGTGATTTAGTCCCTGGGAGTTCTGGGGGGTCTGGTTGGTTGATATTGTTGTTCTTCCTTGGGGTTGCAAACCCCTTCAGCTTCTTCAGTCCCTTTGCTTAACTCCTTCGTGGGGACCCTGTGTTCCATCCAATGGTTAGCATCTGCCTCTATATTTGTCAGGCTCTGGCTCTCAGGAGAGAGCTCAGGCTCCTGTCAGCAAGCACTTGTTGGCATCCACAATAGTGTCTGGGTTTGGTGACGGTATATGGGATGGATTCCTTAGGTGGATGTATTTCTCTCTCTGTAGATGGTGTTTGTATCTTTGGGTGCACCAAGAAGAGAAAGAAAAGGAGAAGGTGTTCAACTGCCTGCATCTTGCCTCCCACCACCTCAAAAGGACAACATTCCGATGCTTTTGCTGTTACAAGAACCTCATTTAACTACTCTATTTGATTTATTAGAAATGCTTGCTTCATTTAAACCACCCTCAGGAAAAGTTGCAGTCGATGACAGTGAGGTAATTCTCAGATTACTTTCCCATATATTGTATCTTTCTTTTGAAGGAGCCTTTTTCTTTCTTTCTTTCTTTTTTTTGTTTTTTTTGTTTTTCGAGACAGGGTTTCTCTGTATAGCCCTGGTTGTCCTGGAACTCACTCTGTAGACCAGGCTGGCCTCAAACTCAGAAATCCACTTGCCTCTGCCTCCCAAGTGCTGGGATTAAAGGCGTGCGCCACCACACCTGGCCCAGGAGCCTTTTTTATTTGTTTAGGTTTTTGTTTCTCAGGACAAGTTTTCTCTGTGTAGCTCTGGCAGTCCTGGAATACACAGAGAGATCCTCCTGCCTCCCAAGTGCTGGAATTAAGGGCATGTGCCACTACTGCCCAGCCTAAATAAATACAGTTGTTGGTAGGCAGGGAAACTTGTTGTTTTGGTTTGTTTTATTTGCTTAGGAATCACTTGTTTGTTGATTAATTACCAAAAAGTTAATATATTTAAGCTTAATATGACCTAGGCAATAATACAAGTATCGTTTACAAAATAATCAGTTTTAGACTTCATTGAATCAATTGTGGGAGACAGTGACATGCCTTACGAGTAACCTAACATAGATATTTTTCAGATAAAATATGTTTTAAGTCCAAAAATTACCATTCAGTTAATTAGGGGAACCCAAGTGAAAGAAAACCACATGTATGTTACTTGGTTTGGGATGGGTTTTGTGTGTGTGTGTGTGTGTGTGTGTGTGTGTGTGGTGTGTGGTTTTTTTTTCGAGACAAGGTTTCTCTGTATAGCCCTGGCTGTCCTGGAACTCACTTTGTAGACCAGGCTGGCCCCGAACTCCGAAATCTGCCTGCCTCTACCTCCTGAGTGCTGGGATTAAAGGCGTGCGCCACCACTGGCCGGCTTGGGATGGTTTTTGTGAGACCACTTATATTAGTTAGCGTTTTTCTGCTGTGAACAGACACCATGACCAAGGCAAGTCTTATAAAAAACATTTAATTGGGGCTGGCTAACAGATTCAGATCAGTTCATTACCATCAAGGTGGGAGCATGGCAGCATCCAGGCAGGCATGGTACAGAAGGAGCTGAGAGTTCTGCGTCTTCATCCAAAGACGGATAGTGGAATACTGACTTCTAGGCAACTAGGGTGAGGATTTTAAGCCCACACCCACAGTGACACACATTCTCCAACCAGGTCACACCAATTCCAACAAGGCCACACCTCCAAATGGTGCCACTCCCTGGTCCCAAGAATTTACGAACCATCACACCACCCAAAATCTGAAGTAGAGAAATGAGGAGCTACATAGGAGGACAAGAAATGATCTGCATGTAGCAGTCTCTCTGTTTCATTTATTTATTTTTATTTTTAAAGTTTTTTAGATATTTTCTTTATTTACATTTCAAATGTTATCCCCTTTCCCGGTTTCTCCTCTAGAAACCCCCTATCCCATCCCCTCTCCCCCTGCTCACTAACCCACTCACTCCTGCTTCCCTGTTCTGGCATTCACATCCATCCTTCACAGGACCAAGGGCCTCTCTTCTCTTTGATGTCCAACAAGGCCATCTTCTGCTACATATGCAGCTGGAGCCATGAGTCCCTCCATGTGTACTCTTTTGTTGGTGGTTTAGTCCAAGGGAGCTCTGGGGGTGTACTGGTTGGTTCATATTGCTGTTCCTCCTATGGGACTGCAAATACTTACAGATCCTTGGGTCATTTTTCTAGTTCCTCCATTGGGGACCCTGTGGATGGCTGTGAGCCTCCAGTTCTGTGTTTGTCAGGCACTGGCAGAGCCTCTCAGGAGACAGGTACATCAGGCTTCTGTCAGCAAATACTTGTTGGCATCCACAATAGTGTCTGGGTTTGGTAACTATATATGGGATGGGTCCCCTGGTGGGACAGTCACTGGATGGCCTTTACTTCAGATTCAGCTCCACACTTTGTATCTCCTCCCATGGGTATTTTGATTCCCCTTCTAAGAAGGATCAAAGCATCCATACTTTGGTCTCCCTTCTTCTTGAGCTTCATGTGGTCTGTGAATTGTATCTTGGGTATTCCAAGCTTCTGGGCTAATATCCACTTATCAGTGAGTGCATATCGTGGGTGTTCTTTTGTGATTCGGTTACCTCACTCAGAAATGAATATCCTCCAGATCCACCCATTTGCCTGTGAATTTCATGAATTCATTGTTTTTAATAGCTGAGTAGTACTCCATTGTGTAAATATACCACATTTTCGGTATCCATTCCTCTGTTGAGGGACTGGTTCTTTCCAGCTTCTTGCTGTTATAAATAAGACTGCTATGAACATAGCAGAGCATATATCTTTATTACAAGTTGGAGCATCTTCTGGGTATATGCCCAGGAGGGGTATAGCTGGGTCCTCAGGTAGTACTGTCCAATTTTCTGAGGAACTACCAGACTGATTTCTAGAGTGGTTGTACCAGCTTGCAATTCCACCAGCAATGGAGGAGTGTTCCTCTTTCTCCACATCCTCACCAGCATCTATTATTACCAGAGTTTTTGATGTTAGCCATTGTAACTGATGTGAGGTAGAACCTCAACATTATTTTGATTCACATTTCCCTAATGATGAAGGATGTTGAACATTTCTCTAGGTGCTTCTCAGGCATTTGGTATTCCTCAGTTGAGAATTCTTTTGTTTAGCTCTGTTCCCCATAGGAACTCTCTGTTGTCTAACTTCTTGAGTTCTTTGTATATTTTGGATATTAGTCCTCTATCGGATGTACAGTGGGTAAAGCTCTTTTCCCAGTCTGTTGGTTGTCGTTTCGTCTTATTGACAGTGTCCTTTGTCTTACAGAAGCTTTGCAATTTTATGAGGTCCCATTTGTCAATTTGTCATCTAAGAACATAAGCTATTGGTGTTCTGTTCAGGAAATTTTCCCTTGTGCCCATGTACTCTAGGCTCTTCCCCAATTCTTTTCTGTTAGTTTCAGTGTATCTGGTTTTATGTGGAGGTCCTTGATCCACTTAGAATTAAACTTTGTACAAGGAGATGAGAATGGTCAGTTTGCATTCTTGTACATGCTAATGGCCAGTTGAACTAGCACCATTTGTTGAAAAGGCTGTCACAGTCTCTTTGTTTTATTATTGCTTTGGATTGTTTGTTTTGCTAAAAATCTCACTGTGCAATCTGAACTTGAATTTGGAGCCCTCCTGTTTGGGCCTTGTGAGTGCTGTTACAGGTGTATCTCAGTCTCATTCTCCCATATCTGCTTACTTGCTTGTTTATTGGCTCAACCTTGTGGCAATCCCAGCTGAGGATTAGTAATCTTACCTGGAAGTCATTTCTTAGAAGCACTTATTCAAGACAAGATGAGAGCTAATGGATGGGCTTAGGGGATTAGAGGGAAATGGCTGGGATTGGAAAGGGAGGCAGACTGAAGTAATGCAGAGTTTCTGGGTACGGGAACACTTCCCATGTTACCCAAAGTAGAGGCAGAAGCATAGACTCTGTCCTTTTTGTTTTAAATGAAGCGTGTTTGCTTGGCAAGTTCCAGAGGCTGTAAGGACTTAACATACTTGTCCAGGTAAGAATTGGAAGTGGTGTAGAATAGCATAGGAGGACAAAATGTGAAAGCAGTTAGAAACACAGTCACCTCGTGGCAGATTAAGAGAGGACACAGTTAGTCTTTAAGGCAGGGAATGTAGAAATAGTGCTGTTTTGTTCTAGCTTGAGCAATTACTTTGATTCCATTTAAAATGAAGAATACATGTTTGAATGTTACCAGTTGAAGATGTCAAGAAAACAATTATATATACTTCTGATTTATCACTTCTTAGGCTGACCTCCTAGCAGAGTCTCCCCCTACCTTTTCTACTGAACATTGAGACTACAGCACGCTCTACTGTGCCTGTATAGAGGTCTTTATTATTCATATTCCTTTTTAAAAATTAAATTTTATTCATGTTACCTCCCAATCACTGCCCCCCTCCCCATCAACTTCTCAAAGAATCCTTACCTCCTACCTCCTCCTCTCCTTCTCTATGTATGTGTATGGAGGCCTAGGTCCAGTCTCTTTGGTTGGTGGTTCAGTCTCTGAGAGCCCCAAGCATCCAGGTTAGTTGTTCTCTCTGTGTAGTTCATATCCCCTTTGGGACCTTCATTCCACCCCCCCCCCCCCCAATTCTTCCATAAGAGTCCCCTGCCTCCTTCCAGTGTTTGGCTATGGGTCTGTGCATCTTTTTCCACTGTCTGGTATATGGAGCCTCACACAGGGATGGGTGCTTCCCCATGGATGGATCTCTACTTGGGCTGGTTATTGCTTAGTCATTTCCTCAGTTTTTGTTGTACATAGAAGGATAATCCGTGAAGAAATTAGAAAGAGACATGGAAATTATGAAGCAAATGGATAAACTTCTATTTCAAAAGTTGCTTGGGAACAACGATCAGCCAATATAAAAAAAAAAAAAATGCTGTGGGGCTGGAATGATTGCAGAGCAGTTAAGAGCACTGGCTGCTCTTACTAAGGTCCTGAGTTTGAATTCCCAGCACCTACATGGTGGCTCATGACAAAATCTGTAAAGGGATCTGATGCCCTCCTCTGGCCTGTAGGTGTATGTGCAGCAGAGCTTTCATACATAAAAACAAACAAAAAAAGAGAATGTTGATGAGAAGTTGAAAAAATGCTGCTTCCACCTAATCATTTTCTTGAATACATTTATCCTGAGAAGCATAGTATTAAATTTTCAGACATTTTTAAAAGTAAGGGTAGGAAATTTTCGCAAAACAGTTTTTTTTAAAGATTTATTAATTATTATATATATAAGTACACTGTTGCTGTCTTCAGACACACCAGGCGAGGGCATCAGATGGTTGTGAGCCACCATTTGGTTGCTGGAATTTGAACTCAGGACCTTCGGAAGAGCAGTCCATGCTCTTAACCGCTGAGCCATCTCCAACCCGCAAAACAGTTTTTAAAATTGAAGTTAAATTTTTTATTTCTTCTGATCTATCTTGATAAAATAGTGTTCTTATTTTATGTAGAGTTTAAAATGTGAAGAACTTCATCTTCATGCAGAAAATCTTTCAAGGCGTGTCTGGGAGTTGCTGATGCTTCTTCCTACTTGTCCAAACATGCTGATGGCATTCCAGACTATCTCAGATGAGCAGGTGAGCCTCGCAGGCTTTGTACTCTCCCAGGCAGTGTTTGTGTACAAGACAGACGGAGGCTAGAGGTCTTGTATGGATACCATCATCATCATCCCTGCTACACACACACACACACACACACACACTCTCTCTCTCTCTCTCTCTCTCTCTCTCTCTCTC
>NC_034602.1:7238249-7275870 GCF_900095145.1 Mus pahari | reverse complement strand
TTTTTTTTTTTTTAAAGATTTATTTATTTATTATATGTAAGTACACTGTAGCTGTCTTCAGACACTCCAGAAGAGGGAGTCAGATCTCATTACAGGTGGTTGCTGGTAATTGAACCTTTTGGAAGAGCAGTCAGTGCTCTTAACCACTGAGCTATCTCTCCAGACCTCCCCAAGAATGCTTTTAAAAGCTACACAACAAGGAGTTTCTTCAAGGAAGATCTATTGGAAGACTTGTATGTAATGAATAAAAAAGCAAACGGCTTATTGTTACATACCACTAACTTTCTGATTTGCCACACTATCATATGAGTTCAGAACATCTCACTTCTTAAATTCCTTGAATTGAAAAAAGATTGGCTCTAGAATGTGGTTCGTGATCACTTTAGTAATAACATTTCAAAGCTACATATTACGCAAGCATTAGTTCATATATTGATCGCAGAGACTGCAATTTCTAATTTAATTATTTTTCTGTGCTTTTTTGATAAAATCTTTAATTTTAACACTATTTAATGAATGGTTTGTACTTTAAACATGCTGCCAGTACCATTTCTGATCCTTTTTGTCTAAGATTTTGATGTTTTTATAGTGTGCAGTATCTGTGTTTCATGCTAGTATTCATTTTTACGAGTTTTAGGACTTCAAAGAATTATCTAGAAAGTTGTCTTGCTAAGCCTGTTTTTCTTTTTTGTAATTTAAGAGCAATGATGGACTTAATTGGAAGGAACTTCTCAAAATTAAGAGTGCTCATAAGTTGTTATATGCTCTTGAGATTATTGAAGCACTAGGAAAACCTAACAGAAGAATAAGAAGAGAGTCAACGGTAATTACAGATCACTATTATCATTAAAGACTTTACTCTTCCAGAATTCTAAATCATACTGTTATTTCATTCTAGAATATTATTTTCTCTTCATAACCTCCCTTATTTATATTTTTTCCCTTCCTCACAGGGAAGTTACAGTGATCTTTATCCAGATTCTGATGATTCAAGTGAAGATCAAGTGGAAAATAGTAAAAATTCCTGGACTTGCAAGGTTTGATGATAATTGTTTTGTAAAAGATTGAGGAAAGTACTTTTCGGGTTCTATAAGTCATTATCTTGAGGATTTTTACAAGATTGATTTTAGTTTTATGTTTTTGAGTGTTTGCTTGCATATATGTAGTGCTGTGGAAGCCAATTGAAGGCTCTCCATATCCCCGTGAACTGGAGTTAACAGATGAATATAACCCTTTCTGTAGGAAAGTCCCTTTTTACTGAGTCCCTTGCAATAGCAATATGTACTCTTAATAACTGAGCCTCCGAGGCAGGCAGAGAGTTAGTTGCTCAGTGGGGAATGGTAGCATGTGAGTGCATGTGTGTGTGAATGACTGAACATAATGTAAGGCAGACAGGAAGCTTTCAATCCGCTTGAGGGATCTTGGAGACTTCTAGGTCGTGACCTCTGAATAGTCAGCGGATGTTCCAGGGAAAGGGAGATGGGAGATAGCAGCTGCCCACTCAAATGCAGTCTGTCTTTGTGCTTCACATGAGCCAGCTTCATGGTCTTCTGCTTGAAGAGGGTGGGGGCTGTTAAAAGCCAAAGTTAACTGAGATAGCAAGGGAAGTCGCCAGCAGTGAGGCCTGGAAGTACTGAGGTGATGAGCACCTGTAATCAGAGCCTAATGCTCTTAGACTCCTGAGCCCCACCCAGCAGGAGAAACTCAAAAGTAAGGGCCAATGTCCAGGGTTGTTGTAACTGGTCTCCAATGGCCAGAAAACATATACAACAAGGGAGGGTGTACCTGTGGTCTAGTTGAAGAAACCATTGATGATGTCCATGTGTGCAAAAATGTTGGTAGCAGATGCCAGTTGTGCTGCTGGGACCCAAAATGAGAAGTTCATTATTGGTGAAGCTTCAGGTGACAACCTGTGGTAGTTCATTTCCATGGTCAGGTTGGTTGGATTTAGGATCACCCAGGAAACATAGTCCTTAGCCTGCATGTGAGAGGGTTTCCAAAGAGGCTGTGATGAGAATGAAAGACTTACCACAGGTGTGTGACACACTCCCATAGACTGGGGACTGAACTGAAGAACAATGTAAAAGGGGGAGAGCCAGGGAGTATTTGTTTCTGCCTACTTCCTGACTACAAATCTAATGGGACTGGCCACCTCCTGTCCCCACTGCTGTGCCTTCTGTAGGAGAGAAAGAGGTGGGAGAGAGGGAGAGGGAGAATGAGAATGAATGAGAATGTGAGAATATGCTTAGAGGCCAGTGGCTATCCTCTTGTCAACCTTACACATCCTATGAGACAGGGTCTCATTGGCTTTGAACTCATCAGTTAAGCTGACAGGTCAGCAAACCCTAGGTATACTTTTGTCTCAGTCTCCCCAGTGCCGTGGTCAAAAGCACTTAACATTGTGTTTTTAGATGGGTTTTAAGAGTTGAATTTAGTTCTATGCTTACAAGGTAAGTGTTTTACTGAGTGACCTATGTTTGTCTTTAATTCTGACATATTTACTCTTAAAGTGTAGGTGAAAAATTACATTTTTACCATATATGATAGTGATGTTAAGTAAGATTATTTAATGCTCTGTTTCTCCTCATTTTGAGTCTAATTTTTTTTTAGTAGCAGTGTCCATCCCATGCTACTGTCAGCATTATCTCCTCGTCCTCTCATACACATTGAAATTGGGACATCTTAGTATCTGAGATTACATTGGTAAAGTTTGAAGTCATGCTCATAAACTATAACAAGACTTTTAAAAATAATTTCTGAAAATATTTTATAAAAAAATTACTTTTAGCTAGGAGGTGGTGGTCCACACCTTTAATCCCAGCACTTAGGAGGCAGAGGCAGGTGGATCTTTGAGTTCAAGACCAGCCTGGTCTTCAGAGTGAGTTCTAGAATAGTCAGAGCTACACAGAGAAACCCTGTCTCACTACCCCTGCTAAGTTAATTTTTTATTTATAGACAGTGATTTAAAAAAAAAACCCACAAGATTTTTATAAATGCTTGCTTACTAAATCAACAAAACATCATCATTATTCCATATAATTTCTTCCTCTCTTTACTCTCTAAATTGCTTACAGTTTGTTGCTGCTGGCGGGCTTCAGCAGTTACTAGAAATTTTTAATTCTGCGATTCTAGAGCCTAAAGAGCAAGAATCATGGACTGTGGTAAGTGAACTCATTTATCTTGATTAATTATAGTTGTTACCTTATTTCAGTCACTTCTGTTTCATTGGCAACATAACTCACTACATACTTGGTTTAGTTAACTAAGACATACAGTAGAAAGGAAAAGTTTTGGTAAATTGATATAGATTGAAATTATATAACTGAGTGAAGCAAAGTGGGGGAGGTTATTTTTGGTATATGAAGATGACTTAGAGGCTAAAGGCACTTACCATGCAAGCCTGATGAACTCATGCATGGAACAGAAGAAAGAACGAACTTCCACAGAGTTATCTTCTGACCTTTACATATCATTGCCCACCTCTATTCCCTGCGTGTACACACACACACACACACACACACACACACGTGTATACACATATACACACATAGTTTAATATAAGCTGTTTCGGTTTTGTTGTTCTTTTGTTTATTTTTGTTTTGTTCGTTTTTTGTGATGGGGTTTCTTTTAGTAGCCCTGGCTATTATCAAACTCACTCTATAAACAAGGCTTGCATTAAACTCACAGAGGTTGCCTGCTTTTGTCTCCAGAGTGCTGGAATTAAAGGTACCAGTACCGCCCTGCTATATTATTTTTAACATACTTGACATAAGTGCTAAAGTTAATTATTCAGAAATATTACAAGTTCATGAACAATTACTTCTATGGTTCTGAAAAAAATCACTTATTAGTGTTTATATAGTTTTAAAATTTTTTTTGCTTCTTGCGGTGTGCTGTTTGTCTTTTAGTCAGGGTCTCCCTGTGTCTCCAGGCTGTACTAACTCTACTCTCCCTGAGCTGGTCTCAGAGTTTTCGTCTTCCTGTCTTGGCTTCCTGAGTGCTGACTGAGATTACACTTGTGCTACCATGCCAACCATGGCTTGCTTTTTAAAGGTCGTTCAGGCTGGGTGGATTAGCCCACATGGTTACTTGCAATACTCAAGAGGCAGAGCCAGGCAGATTTTTTAGTTCAAAGCCAGCTTGGTCTACAGAAAAAAGTTCCAGGACAACCAGAGCTACAACGATGAAACCCTGTATCTAAGTTTAAAAAAAAAAGTCAATTAAAGGTGGTTTATTTACATATGTGTGCTAACTTGATGGATGTATCACTAGTGATTAAATGTAATATTTTAACAGTGACTTCGATCTTAGCAAATGAGTACCTTTTGCTTCGACTAATTCTGCTTTTATAGCAATTGTGCACAAAAAGTATTTCTAGACCATACTAATTTGTTTGCCATGGCATCAAGAAACTGAGGATAATAAACCTTTTTGTTTTAATAATAATTAGAAGTTTCACTAGTTCTTTCTGCAATATTTTGCATAAATATTTTTCTCTCAAAAAAAAAAACCTGAAAAAAACCTTACTATGTTACTTTTATGAAGTTAAAGTAACATTGCTTTAATATTAGGTAAAGAAAGTTGCTAGTGCAATATTCACAACATTTAATGATTTATGTAATAATGCTGTCAATCTTTTGAATAGGTGTATATACACACACATTTGTGATTGTACATATTTTTATACCTTTTCAAATACCTTTTCAGTTAGGCTGGAAGAAATTTATCAGTTGATGAGTATTTGTAATGTTTCCACATTGAGTATGTGTAATGTTATCAATATGTTCCTGTGAATTGGGCCAACTTGGGTGTATACTTACGAGTTTTAATTGCTGGGTTTAGTAATAGTTGTGTTTAACTTTTTTGTTTTGTTTTGTTTTTGTTTTTTTGAGACAGGGTTTTACTATATAGCCCTGACTGTCCTGGAAATCACTAGAACTCAGAAATCTGCCTGCCTCTGCCTCCCAAGTGCTGGGGTTAAAGGCATGCACCACCATCGCCCAGCCGTGTTTAACATTTTAAGAATCAGCCAAACAGGTCTACCATTTATATTCCAATCAGCTTTGTATATCCTAGTTTCCACACAAAGGTCATTTACTACCTTTGAGATTCTAACCAGTCTAGGTCTGGTGATATTGAATGTTCTCATGTTTTTGATTTATATTATCCTGATAAACAGTATGATTAAAGAGCTTTCTTTCTATGTGCATTTTGGTCATTTTCTTAGTCAGGGTTTTACTGCTGTGAACAGATACCATAACCAAGGCAGCTGTTATAAAGACAACATCTAATTGGGGCTGCCTTATAGGTTCAGAGGTTCAGTTCGTTATCATCAATGCAGGAACATGGCAGCTTCCAGGCAGGTATGTTACAGGAGGAGCTGAGAGTTCGACATCTTCACCTGAAGGCTGCTAGCAGAATACTGCCTTCCAGGGAGCAAAACATCTAAAACCTATACGCACAGTGGCACACCTCTCCAATAAGGCCATACTCTAATAGTGCTCCTCCCTGGGCCGAGCATATACAGGTCATCACAGTCATCTTCTATCTCATTTGCATACATGTCATTTCAGGTCTATTGAATGCTTTTTTTTGTTTGGTTGGTTTTTTTTTAACTCTTTCACAACAGATTTTATTGGTAGAGGAGCAGAGTACAGACATTCCAATTCTTATCACACGTACCCAAAAAGAGCCATATACTGTGTTCACGTACCCAAACTCTGAAGTCACATTGTGTTCATGTACACAAATAAAGAGCTACATATTATTTTTCTTTGAACTTGTTCCAGTGATGTTCCAGCCTCAAACTGGGCAAATTTCCCTAAGACCTCTCATAAGAATCAATATTATCCTCAGTTCCACCAATTCACAATTTTACACCACACACAGAACATTCTCAGAGTTTCTGTCTTTCATAGCACATTATCACAACTGTTAGGAAAATGGACTGCCATGACCAGACATCACAGTTCTTGACAGGGCAAGGACTGACTGGCTTTCTTACAAAATGGTTCTACTAGAAACATGGGACAGGATAGAACTGAAAATATTCTAGACACAAATGCACGACTTTGTATTATAGGATATAAAACTAGCCCCATCTATGGAATGTTATGATGACCCCCGAGACAGTCACAGCCTCTCCTGATTCAGTATCCTGCCTATTTTCTGGTTGTACCAAAAAATAACCAGCAAATGATTTAACCTCTTTAAAAAACCATTTACACTTTAAAAATGGGATGAGGTGGGATCCCTTCACCTTTTAAAAATTTTTCTAGAGCTACTAAAAAACTCGCATTTACAAAGTAGTTGATAAAAATATTCCTCTGGATTGTACAAGAAGGGAGGCGGGACCACTGACAGTTGTGATGAATGCTTAGTCGGACTTAGCTTCTTTCTCTTCTTCAGAGGCTGGACTCTGGTTTTGCGTCTCTCCATTTTCTGCAGGCAGACCTGTGTTTTGCTGGTTAGCCACGTCAGCCTGCTTGCCCTGCTTGCCCTTCGCACCCCTCTTTCCTTTTATCTGCACTTCTTTGTCTGATGCTTTATCTTTTCCCGTGGCCTTTTTCGGCTTCGCGTCCACCTTGGTAGGGGTGGGTTTGGCCGACAGCCTCGCGGAGCAGCCTTCGCCACTCCATCCACGCTAACCTTCTTCTTGGGCATCGTGGCGGCGCGGGGTGGGAGACGCGTGCGTCGCTAGATCCGTCACCGAGGAGACTATTGTTGAGTTTTAATGTCTACTGTGTGTTATGAAGATTTATGATTGTTTTCATCTAAGTTTTCTAGTTTTTACTTGCACTTCAGGCTTTCGTTGATTTTAGGTTAATTTTAATTCATGCAATTAATAATGCAGTTATTTTTAAGAATGTTCCAATCTCAGAAGTGTCTATGCTTGTGTAATGTTCAATCATGCTAAAGATACAGAACATTTCATTACCCTGAGGTTCTGCCTTTTTTCTAAACAATTTCTCTCCCTCTTACACTTTCTCTTCTTCCCGCAAAGCAGCTCTAGGAAACTTGAACCATAAATTAAAGCTTTGGTTAATAAAAATGTATTTAACTCTGAAGCAGTACTTAAGTAATCTTTTATATTTGTCTTTGTTTCAAAATTTTTTGATGTTGAAGAATATATGTTAATAGTCAGTGAGTTTTTATCGTTGATAGTATATTTATTTCATATGACATACCAAAATTTGCTTATCTACTTGTTAATGGGCCTCTGAGGAAGCTATGGATATTTATACTATTTATACATTAGTTTTTGGGGTACATATATTTTTGGGTAAATTCCAGGAAATTAAATCACCAAATAGTAATATAAATGAAAATTTAAATTTATTCAAAGCTGCCAAACTGTTTTTCAGGTAGAGCTACTATAGAACATAAAGGGATTTCCTTACTCTACAACCTTAGTAGTAGTTGCTTTTGATGAAAAGTTAGAATTTGCAAGTTTGAAGAGCTAGCTGACTGTACAGTGTTGACTGGTTCATAGGGTGTTTGCTTGTCTTGTCTGAGTCCCAGGGGTTCATCTCCACACGTGCAAGAGCTCTTAAGACTTTTTCTTTTTTTCATCTATACATATGGTGAATGTTTTTGTTGTGCTTATTGATGGGTTTTATTGCTTATTCCTTTTAGACACGGTTCTGTTTTTTAGTTCAGGATGACCTTTAAGTTTCATTTTGCTGATTCAGCTTCCTACGTTTTGTAAACTCTATGCCTGGCTTGACAGAATCTTTTTAGAGACAGGAGATGTAAATCGGGACATAGCTGAGGATGTTCTTATACTCTGGTATTTACCTTTGTAGTGTAGTGACTGTGGGTGTGCACCTCCATATCTGTTTCATGCTGTATTGGGAATTGACCCCTGGAATTTGTGCATACTAAACAAGCACTCCACTAACTGAGCTACGTACTGAATCCTAAACAGTATTTTCCCTCATTTATTTATTCATTTTTTATTTAGTCTGTGTGTGTCACATGGTCATGCTTGTGCCTTGGCATGCTCATGGAAATCAGAGGATAACTTAAGAGTTGATTTTTCTCCTTCTCCTTTGTGGTCCTAAGGATTGAATTCAGGTCATCAGGATTGGCAGCAAGCACCTTTATGCACTGAGTCTATCCCAGCAGCCCGACAGTGTCTTTTAGCAGGTGGTTTTAATTTCACTAAAAATTGTATTTGGTTTAAGAAATATATATATATTGAAGGTCAGAATGATTTTTCCTTCTATAATCTTTCTAGTATGTGGTAGAGGTTTGTATGTATGTGTATGTTACATGCATGTGTGTCTGCTAGTAGGCTCTCTTAATGCACCTGATGTGGAGGCCAGAGGTTAACTAACTTCAGGTGTCTGTTGCTGTTCATCTTAGGTTTTGTTTGTTTGTTTGTTTTGTTTTTTAAAGACTTATGTATTATTATACATAAGTACACTGTAGCTGTCTTCAGACATTCCAGAAGTGGGCGTCAGATCTCATTACGGGTGTGGTTGTGAGCCACCATGCGGTTGCTGGGATTTGAACTCCGGACCTTTGGAAGAGTAGTCAGTGCTCTTACCCACTGAGCCATCTCGCCAGCCCCTCATCTTAGTTTTTGACTCATTGCATCTTGAACTTACTATTTCATCAAGTTAGTTGGAAAGTAAGCTGTCTGGATCCAGCATCCTCTACAGCCCGACTCCAGCTGGGTTTACTATACCATGTAATTATGTATATAGTTGCTGTATATTCTCATCAGTTATATTGATGAACATTTGAAGTTTGGTAAAATGGTATTGCTATTACTGAGGGAAGGATGCTTTATGTAGGTGTTAATGGATCCAGCCTCAGTGTTTCTTGTTTGCACAAGAAGCACTTCATTCACCAAGCCTTCTTTCTAGCTCTCTATTCTGTTTTGTAGTTCTCTTTGACATGTATAGTGTTGTTATTGCATTTTGAATTAGCTTCTGTATGTGAAAGTTAAGATTGAATTAGTTTAATTATATAGCATCTAATTTTACTAACACCATTTGTTGAAACTATTTCTCTTTATTTGAATTATATTGATGAGAATTTAAAGTTTAGTAACATGGTATTGGTATTACTGAGGGAAGGATGCTTTTTTTTCTGGTAGAGAGATGTAAGTACCACTTAGCACTGGAATCAGGAGAATAGGATGCCAAGGATTATTGTAGTGAAATTTCTGAAAATCTTCTCTTGTATGTAAGTGATATTCCAATTTACTTGTTTAAAGAAATTTTTTGAATTGTTAGTAGAATTTAAAATTCATTGTAAACTTTATTTTTCCATACTATTTATTTTACTGAATAAGTATTTATCTTAAATACATTTGTAATAAATGTTAAGATTTTCAGTTAAAATGTCCTTTGGAGTGTTTGGAATTCTGTAGTACAAAAATATCTAGCCCGGTCTACATGTCAGGTTCAGGCCAGTCAGATCTACATAGTGAGACTGAGTCTTCTGGGAAAAAGAAAAAATTAATAGTGAAGGGCAATTATATATACTAATTTATTTTGCAGTTCATATTGGTGAGTGGGATTTTTGTTGTTATTGTTCTTATTGTTGTTGTTTTGAAATGACTTTTTCCTTGACTTGTAACTCACTGTGTAAATCAAGCTGGCTTTGAACTCAAGAGATCCACCTACGTCTGCCTTCCAGGTGTATGGATTAAAGGTGTTCATGACCATGCCTGGTAACCTGTTGGTATTAGTAATAATTTTGAAAAATACATTCTTTGTAGCATATTTTCCCAAAATTCCTGTTAGCTTCTATTGATAACATTTTATAATAATTCCATGGTAAGTAAATATGTCATTTCTAATTTATTATATACATGCCCTTTAAAAAATAAAATTAGGGCTGGTGAGATGACTCAGTGGGTAAGAGCACCCGACTGCTCTTCCAAAGGACTGGAGTTCAAATCCCAGCAACCACATGGTGGCTCACAACCATCCGTAACAAGATCTGACGCCCTCTTCTGGAGTGTCTGAAGACAGCTACAGTGTACTTAAATATAATAAATAAATAAATCTTGAATAAAATAAAATAAGATAAAATTAAAGTAATAATAATAGCTTTTGAATGCAAAACTTTCCTCTTGTGTCCATGGCAAGAGTCTAGAACCTGCAATGAAAATGGTTGCCTATCAGAATGGAAAGGATACCTTAATTTTATTAATTAGCAACTTCAGCCTTGTGAATTGTATGTAGGATTGGCTGGCTGTGAGGAGAAGTCTTTTGGAGTATTTTATGTTTTTTTATTTTATTTTATTCTTTATTCTTTGCAGGGCAAAAGGGGGCTTTAGACAGATGGTGTGTGTGTAGCCTTAGCTGTTCTAGAACTATCTGTAGACCAGACTGATCTTGAACTCAAAGAGATCTGCCTGCTTCTGGCTTCTGAGTGCTAAGATTAAAAGGCATGCATTACCACTACCTGGCATCACTCTTTATTCTTATGGGATCGAAAGTGTATCCATGGGGTATGCTCAGCTAAAAGCTCAGTTTACTTAGAAACCAATGAATCCAGAGATCAGTGACCATTTGCCAGTATTATGCTATTTGCATTACAATTAATTGTTTACTCCCTAGTGTGCTACATAAAATTTGGCTCTCAGTTAAGCATAGGCATTGAGTTATAAATTCTAGATGGAGAGATAAAACTTTAAACTATGATGCTATGACTACCAGGGGAGTAAGTGAAGGAACCGCTTGGTGGTTGAAATAATTCCTATGAACAGTTATCTTTAATATATTCAAAAATCATTTTAAGTGAAAACTTTCTTTGCCATCCATATTTATGAATTTTTTTTTGTGGGAAAGAGTTTCCTGAGAGTTTAATTTTGTAATGGATTGTTTTTTTTATTTTATATTATACTTTTATTTATATTTATATTATAATTATATGAATAATCATGTGACAACTGTGGAAGATACTCATATCATAATTCATAGCAATAGCAGAACCACATTTATGACTAGGCCACAATTTGAAGGTCACCACAGCATGAGGAACTGCATTAAAGGGTTGCAGCACTGGGGAGGTTGGGACCGCTGCTCTAGAAGCTGGTGGTGGTTCTCCCCCACGGTCTTAGATCTGGCTCCACAAGGGTTAATTACTGCGTCTCTGCTCTGACTCCCTGACACAGTACAGGCCATGATGTCTCTCTACCCCTACTATGTTGTTCAGATCTTTTCTTTTCTTTTCTTTCTTTTTTTTTTTAATTAGATGTTTACTTTATTTACATTTCAAATGTTGTCCCCTTTCCTGGTTTCCGCTCCGGAAACCCCCATCCCCTCCCTGTCCCCCTGGATCATTTTCTTAAAATAAAGTTACATAATGTTAAAAACTCATGTAGCACATTGATGAGAATCTACCCATAATTTTTATTTTTGTCTGTTAATTTCAGAGTTGAATAGTGGTCACGCCTGTCATATACATGAAGTGGAAAGCTGATGTTGTCTTCTTATTCACAGTGGCAGCTGGATTGTCTTGCTTGCTTGCTGAAGTTAATCTGCCAGTTTGCAGTAGATCCGTCAGATTTGGATTTAGCTTATCATGATGTTTTTGCCTGGTCTGGCATAGCCGAAAGCCATAGGAAAAGAACCTGGCCTGGAAAATCAAGAAAGGCTGCTGGTGATCATGCCAAGAGTCTTCATATACCACGATTGACAGAGGTAAAGTTTGGAAATTAACATTAAATTGTTCTAATGAATTCCGCTTAAGTTTTGAGGAAGCATGTGGTTTAGTTTTTATAAAGTTAAGAATGCACTAATACATAAATTGATTCCTATAATACTTCCTACCAGCCACAGTAGTGTCATAATTTGACGTTGTAATGATGTTTTGGTAATAGTTTTCAGTTCTTCATTTAACAGGATGCACAATGTACCATTTTAATATAGTGTCTAACCTTATAGTTACATGTACAGTTAGAACTTTATAGTATCTAACCTTACAGTTACATGTACAATTTAGAACTTTAGGTGCCTTCTGAGTGTATCAGAGTCCATTCAGAAATACATATTTCAACAGAGCAAATGTAGTAGAAGATGAGTTTCATATATGTGTTGAAGTGCTAAAATATAAAATGGAGTCTTAAAGGAAGCCAGGCAAAACTAGTCATCACCCGGGTAGCTGAAGGGAGATCGTTGTTGGAACTGTAAGGAGTTAGAAGCTTTGCTAGAGAGAGCCTGTTGGACTAGGTTTAGTAAAATGAGTCTTTGTGAAAGCTGAAGACTGGAACTGCAGAGGTGCTCAGTTAAGAGCACTTACTGGTTCCAGAAGACTTTAATTTGGTTCCGTATCCCTACCAGATAGCTCATAGCTCTGGCTCCAGGAAGATCTACTCTGGCCTCTTGAGGCCTGTGAATACCTGCATACATGTGTGTACACACACACCCCACACAAAACAAAATTTAAAAGGTGAAGCCTTCTCTCTTCTGGTCAAAAACCCCTGGAGCAATACTCAAAAACAAAGAGCACTATCAAGTGTAACAGGTTATGTTAGGGACCCAGCTGTCAAAGGGACAGCTTGCCTTTTAGAGGTACAGAAAAACAGTATAAAAAATGAGCACATCTTTCAGCATAAACAGAGCTCATGGGCCAGGTCTGGTGACACGCATCTAGGATCCTAGCACTCCAGAGGCAGACAGGCAAATCTCTGAACATACAGCCCAGCCAGAGGTAAATCTTGTCTTGAGAGTGAGAGATAGAGACAGAAATCGATCATTTTGACTATGTATTTTTTGTTCAGATAATCAAGTGTATACCTCTCACCATCTCTGTGAGAGAAGTAGAAAGAGACTAAGATGAGTTCTTACTGAAATCTCTTTCTTGTTCTGTCACCCCTTGAAAGGCGAGGCACACCTCATTCAATACATGCCACAAAACATGAATGAGAAATGAATTGGTACAGATAAAGGAATTTGGTAAACAGAGCTTTAGGAACTAATGGTATAACTGAGAACCTAAAGTATGTTTCACTTTTGCAATGTTAGAGATTACATTGAAAATTCATATCTCCAAGTATTGTAAATTATTTGCATCTCTTAAATATGAAAAGTTCTGTGAATTCGAGATGCATTCCAAAGTGTTACCTAGGGGAGATAGGACTTGGCAGTTTCTTCAATGTTTCTATTATGTTTTTACCAGAAGAAACCTCCCGCATTGTGATATAAATAATCAAGTCGATGAGATTCTTTTCACTAACTATTGAAGTAATTTCTTTTTAAAAATTGTTGACTTTTACGTGTATTAAGTGTTTTGCCAGCATGTATACCTGTGCACCTGATTAGTGCTTGGTGACCAAGGAGGCCAGACAAAGGCATCACAGTCATGAGCTTCCACGAGGTTCTAGGAACCACACCGGGGCCTCTCCAAACAAGAGCAAGCACTCTTAATGCTGAGCCCTCTCTAAATAATTTGGATATTTATTACTGATTTACTTTTTTATATTTGAATACTAAATGTATATAAGTATTGATGTAAAATACACTTAGGGAGATTTATAGTGATTTGTTTTTAAAATATAGCAACTACATGGCTATTAAAAATAATTTACATTATACAAATGAACCCTTCAAATGTCAAACATACCTGCCATTTATAATATGTACATACTTTGTTCAGAGATTTTGCATTAGTTGTTATACGATTAGGAAACATGAATTTCTATATTTATTAACTTATTTACCAAACAGTTGTGGCTTAGTATGCACATAAGAAATAAAACTTAGTATTGTATGATTTTAGGGGAGGTGGGTACATTTGGTATTTTGCTCTATTCAACAATTTTTTTCTCTCCCTTGATGTTTTTGTTTTTAAAGGTGTTTCTTGTGCTTGTCCAAGGAACCAGTTTGATTCAGCGACTTATGTCTGTTGCTTATACATATGATAATCTGGCTCCTAGGTATGCATTTTTATGTTTTATATATATGTATATGCACTTCTTAAGCTTCATTTTGAACTGGACATGCTGGCACTCACCTTTAGTCATAGTATTGTGGCAGGGTCACTTAGGCAGGGTCAGGTGGATTCTTCACTTTGGGGATAGAGAGATGACTGAGTAAAAATGCTTTTGTAAGCTTGAGAACTTGAGTTCAACTGCCAGGCATCCATATAAATGCCAGATGATAAGGTATGTACTTGTAATTCTGGAGATAATGTGTGTCAGAGATAGGATCGTCCCCTGAGCTCAGCCACTCTAATCAACTTGGCAAGCCCCAGGTTTAGTAACAGAGAGGCCCCTTCTTAAAGATAAGGTGGACAATAATAGAAGATACTTGTCATCCTCCCTGACCATGGTTGCATGTATATCATATACATTAAAACAGTAAATAATCACTTCATTTTGAAAAAGGTTTTAATATAAAACTAGGATTTTATAATGTACTGCCCTACTTTTTCATCTAGACTTATATATCTTGTTAACATTTGTCAAACATATTCATGAGCATTTCTGTGTATGTTTATAAATTCTATGGAATTTTATGAATGTAAGTTATAGACATGACTATGTAGAACTATTTTGATTTTTGTCTCTTAAAATCAAGCATTTAAAAAAAATTTTTTTTTTAGTAACTAGACTTTTTATTATTATTATTATTATGGATGTGTATGGATGTGTACTAGTGATGGCTGTTGTTATCAGCAGAGATTTGAAGAGATTTTTCTAGTCTCTTAGGGTTGAATTACAAGTGCTTGTAATGTGTGTGCTAGGAACAGTGGAATTTGTGTCTAACACTCATTCCTGGAAGCCCACAGTTGCCTATAACTCTAGGTCCAGGGTATATAGTAACCTATTCTGGCCTCCATGGGCACAAGTGTACGTACGTGTACACACACACACACACACACACACACACACACACAATCTTTAAGATAAATCCTCAAACAGTTTATATATATTCTACTAGATTATCTCATTAGACTGATTTTTTTTTTTTTTTTTTAATTAGTGCTAGGCCCCAGACAAGCATTTTATAAGTTAGATCCCAAAGCCCCTGTTAATTGGGTATGTTCATGCTGATGCTAGAGCCAGGTGTGTGTGTGTGTGTGTGTGTGTGTGTGTGTGTGTGTGTGTGTGTGTGTCTTACTTTACTGCTCTCCACCATACTCTCTGAGACAGAACATCTGAGCTCTGCCTGCCCCTGTTCTCCCGTGGTGGCACTACAGAGAAGGCAGCCATGCCTTCGGCTTTACTTGAGTGCTTGCGATTTGAACTCAGATATTTGTGCTGCAGAGCAGTGACCATTAGCCACTGAGACAACTTTGTACTTGTGGGCCTTTAATACTTTTGATAATTTGTTCTTCGTTCAGTATCTGTGATGCCATTAGTTGTCATAATTCTTCCGTTTTTTTGTAAGTAGAGATACCTTCCCAATCTTTTTATAATATTGACGTTTTAATAGTACAGACCCATTTTTGTATTTTTTTGTTGTTGTTGTTGTTTTTTTTTGTTTTGTTTTTTTATTTTGAAATATGATCTTACCAGGTCTGCCTTCCTTCAGCCTTGCAGTTCTCCTGCCTCAGAATCTAGAGTGTTGAGAATCCAAGCATGTGCCCGTTTTGCCCAACTTGGGCCAGAAATCCAAAATGGTTGTTCTAGAACATTTTTCAGTTTCGTTCTTACATTTTTAGTAGTAATAGTCCAGAAGTGACATGTTTTTCCTAGTACATTCTGATGATGTCATTTGCTATTGATGATAATAATTTTAAGAGTTAATCTGGCTTCTTCCTATTCTGCTCAAAACTTCCTTTTGAATAAGCTGTCAGTGTGAAGACATTCTGAAATTATAAGCCTACTGCTTCCCATAAAACCTCAATTGACTTGAGCTTTTATCAGTAATTTTTTTCGTGAGTAAATGTTAGTATAATCTCTGCTAAATGTTGATTCTCCTAATTATTAGAATTTCTTCGATATCATTGAATAACCCATTGTGTAAGGAGATGCACTTTATAATGTTATCTAATTTAGTATTAATTTGGATTCATGGATTTGAAATATTTATTTAAAAATCTTTAATGTCTTTCCTTTTTCCTCAAATTATGCAAGCTGCCTTACAGAAGCCACTTGAAATGTGGTCTTGTTCCCTTTGTTTTATCCCTATCATTTGAGGATAAATGGCTCCTCCTTAAACAGTGTCTCTGCCCAGTCTCAGTCCTGATGTCATGCTCCCCCTCCGAACAGGTTTTTCAAAATTTTACACATTCGCTTTAGTACCTGCCAGTGTGTAATGGATTGAGAGCTGGGGAAACACCACAGTCATTTTTGAAAGATGCTTTAGTTCTGCTTGCCAGAAATGTTGAAATTCTGGATTTTTGGGATTTTGTTGTCTGGTTTTTCAATGGATGGAACTAGATGTGTATATGTAAAACTAAAAAAGCTAGCAAGATGACTCATTAGTTAAAGCACTTGCTGCTTTATCATTCGGACCAGTATTCAGATTTCTGTACCCACTTTGCTGGGCATCCCTACACACCTGCTCTATATCACTGAGTGGACAGAGATAGCAAGGTTTCAGGATGTCTTGGTTATCTCCTAGTCCTATATATCTGAACCCCTATGTGGAAAGTGGTAGACACCTTACAGATTTTGGGGGGCCCTGCATCTGAATAAGCATACATCGTACACACATTCCTTCTGTCTCTCTTGGTCTTTGTCTCTGTCTCTCTCTTTGTCCCCCCCCCCCCATATCCCCAATATACAAAATGAACTGGAGCACCAGCAGTATACAATATATTATTGCACAGAACTTGCATGAATAAATTCTCAATGTATAGTTTAAACAAGCAACCATTTATTTAGACTACTTTAGAAACTTTGAAATATGCAAAAATTTAATACAGAATTTGAAATAAAGAAATAGGCCTGGTGGTGATGGTAGTAGCACATGCTTTAATCCCAGGACTTGGGAGAGAGAGGCAGGTGGGTCTCTGTGAGTTTCAGGACAGCCTGGGATACTCAGCCATTCAGAAAAACCACCGCCGCCGCCGCCACCACCACCACCCTCCCAAAGGGAAAGAGACACTAAACTTTGTTATACACAAAGTGTACATATAAAGTTGATGTAGTCGGGCGTGGTGGCACACGCCTTTAATCCCAGCACTCGGGAGGCAGAGGCAGAGGCAGGTGGATCTCTGAGTTTGAGCCCAGCCTGGTCTACAGAGTGAGTTCCAGGACAGCCAGGGCCATACAGAGAAACCCTGTCTCGGGGGAAAAAAAAAAAGAAAAAAAGAAAAAAGAAATAAAGTGGATATAATTCATTCTTTTAAAAAACAAACATAAAAAGGCTTATTGAAATCTTTGCAGCACTACTTCTCTTGATGTCTTGTTTTGTCTGAGTTCTGTGCTGTAATGCTTTCTAAAGCCGTCACCCAAGGAGCCAGAATGAACCTTTTATCAGGTACTAAATTTCTTTTTATGCAAACATATATGTATTGAGCTAGGGTGAGTTTATAAAAACTAACCTTGAGGGTCAGGTCTGTGGGTGCACTTCCATAATGCCAGCTACAGTGGAAACTGAGCCCCAAAAACTATGAGGTCAGCACAGGCCTGAGCTGCATGTGAGGATCCTGTTTGTCTAAAACAAAATAGGATCAACAGGATGGTTCGGTGGTAGGAAAGGCACTTGCCACCCAGCACACAATATCACGTTCTTGGTTGATATATTAATATATGTCTTTGTTCATGTATAAATGAGTTTACAAATTAATTGTTGAGAGAGGATAAAGGTACTAGGCCATTTAAAATCAGATAGTGGAAGGAGTGAAACCCACCATTCAGCTAAGCTAGGCCAAATTTTCCTGTGTCCGCTTCTTGATTGGCTGGAATTACTGGTCTGCAGCACCACCTTCTTTCATTTTTATTTTGTGAAATACATTGTTATTTTCTTTTGTATCAAGGACCAAACCCAGGGCTTTTTATATGCTGCTCTGTGCTAGGGAAACAATTGTGGTAGAGTGGTGTTTTAGTTGTGTTTGTTACTGTTAATTGTTTTGGAGTTGTTTTGTTTTGTTTTACCAGTGAGCCATACCTCAGATCAGTTTGCTTGCTTTTTTTTTTTTTTCCTATTTTTTGTGTGCGTATGGGGGTGTTTGGAAAGTCCTGGCTGTCTTGGAACTCACCCTGTAGGTCAAGCTAGTCTCAAACTCACAGAGATCTTTGTCTGCCCAGGCATTCCAAGCCCTGGGATCAAAAGTACGCACTGCCCCCACTCCCTAGCCCAATCAACATATTTTTATTAACATATCATTATTTTGCTGTGTAATAGACCTTAACATGTATTCCTCCTCTCTCACTCTCAAGTTTCTTACATTTTTTAACAACAACCTCGTATTCTATCCTATCTTCTAAAAGCCATCTTGCTGCTTTTCCAAGAATTTCACTTACTCATAGTTTTAAAAATAAGTGACAGCTGGGCCTGGTGGCGCAGGCCTTTAATCCCAGCACTCGGGAGGCAGAGGCAGGCGGNTTTCTGAGTTCGAGGCCAGCCTGGTCTACCAAGTGAGTTCCAGGACAGCCAGGGCTACACAGAGAAACCTTGTCTCCAAAAACCAAAATAAATAAATAAATAAATAAGTGACAGAGTCTGACTATGTAAGTCTGTGAAGTCTATTTGGAGTGAAGTTATTAAAGAATATATAGTAATTAGTTTACTACCTTGCCAAATTTAATTAGGAATGATGTCATTTTCTTGTTTTCCAGAGTTTTGAAAGCTCAATCTGATCACAGGTCTAGACATGAAGGTAAGAGCTCAGCAAAGTGTATTTTAGGGTTTTTAAATATAACTTTTAAGGAAAGTGTGTAAGAGCCATTGTTAAACACTCTGCATTTAATACTGAGCATCGTGTCTTTATAACACAAACCATATTCATGCCTTTATTTTCTTTCAGTGTCCCATTATTCAATGTGGCTCTTAGTGAGCTGGGCTCATTGCTGTGCGTTAGTCAAGTCTAGTCTTGCTGACAGTGATCATTTACAAGATTGGCTAAGAAAGCTGACTCTCCTTATTCCCGAGGTAAGAGAAAAGGGAAGGGTTGGTGCTGCTGCTTCTACAAGTTTTTTTATTATTAGCATTGCTAATTAAATAAGATCAAATAATGATAAGGGAATGTTCATGGGTCTATTAATCATTTTCATTATTATTTCATTTAGATACAGAATCTGATAAACTAAAAAGTGTAAATTTTATACAGTTATATTTGTCTCTTTTTAAGTTGTTTTCTGTTCTGGATGTTCCAGGTGGCCACATCTGGATTATTCACTTGAAATCTGTGATGTGACTTTTTTTTTTTTCCGAGACAGGGTTTCTCTGTGTAGCCTTGGCTGTTCTGGAACTCACTTTGTAGACCAGGCTGGCCTCGAACTCAGAAATCCACCTGCCTCTGCCTCCCAAGCGCTGGGATTAAAGGCGTGCGCCACCATGTCCGGTGTGAAGTGACTTTTTAAGTTGCTTGTGGTTCTAAATGTTTTTATGTTGTAAATACCATAATTACAAAAAACCTTTAATCCTATTTATTTTTATATTTGTTTCTGCTTTATAGCCTTAATTAAGCATTTTCTTTCAAATAAAGTAGGCATATACTTCTGTGCACTACTGAATACTTTAAATGGTTACATGTTTACAATACATTGTTAGGGCTAGGGATGTAGGTCAGCACTTGCTTACCTTATATGTGCCAGGCTCTGTGTTTAGTCCTCAGCAAAACAAAATGCTTTGTGAAAGAAGTCCCCCATCCTCCCGTCAGTCCTGCTCACCTGTGTTCTCAGTACATAGAGGGATGGTAGGTAGGAGGAGAAGGACTGCCAGGCTGGCATTTGGGACCATCTTAGCCAACAGAAAGGTTTTATTTCAGACAGACAAGAAACTTACTCAAGCTGTTTGTACTAATACTGTTCCCCTCCCTGTTCTGTCTTTATTGTTTTTATCCTCTCCACGTTTTTCCCTTTCCCTACACACACAAGTGCTCCTCTCCTTTCTTCTTACATCTCTTCCACCCTCCTCTGTGCTGGGGCACAAAGCCAAGGCCTTATTTATACATGCAGGGCAGCTGCTTTAATGCTCCGTTATACGTGTTGTATTCCCAGGATTTATCCGCCCCTCCCCCCAAGGTCTTATGTAGCCCAGTTTGATATCAATAGTGATAACGCAATTTAGGATAAGCATAATCTTTTGAGACAGTCTGACCTCCAACTTACTGAGTACATAATATTTCAGTGCTAGGATTTCAGTATGCTTTACTATTAAAATGCTAGGAATTAAAATTGGGGAGCAAACTCAACTGAGCTTTTATCTAGCATGAGTAGCCTTTTAATCCTCTAAGCTGCCTCTGTTGTTTTCTTTAGACTGCAGTTCGCCATGAATCTTGCAATGGTCTCTATAAGCTATCTCTGTCAGGCCTAGATGGAGGAGACTCAATCCATCGATCTTTCCTTCTTCTGGCTGCCTCAACATTACTGAAATTCCTTCCTGACGCTCAAGCACTCAGACCTCCCAGGGTAAGACGGAACCTTGTTGCAAATTTGTGGTTGTGAACTGTGTCCTTGTTACCTCATAAACCCCTGATTCTCCCCTCTTGGCACAGGAGTGCTGGGAATGTCAGTGCACACCATCATGCCTCATACCATTCTCAGGGGCAGCGTTACAGCCACTAACAGCATCCATGTGATGGGATTTCAGCTTTGAATTGTCTGTCATGAGCCTGCAATTTTGGAGATATTGTTTGTCCCTACAAAGTTGAAAAATTATGAATCACCCTTCTTCACTCATTTTATTTGTTTTTTTTTTAATTCCTTTTGTTACATAATAAATAAATAATAAATACATAAAGCTTTTATTACATAATAAATACAATAATTTTTAATATATAATAAAAGATTCATTAGTAAAGTATTTTAAAATAACTTACAAAAATATACATTGTATAATTTGCATATTTTCCTATATCTTTTCCAAATAACTATAGATTGTTTTTCTTTTCTTGTTTTTGTTTTGTTTCTTTTTTTGTGGACATGCTTTTTTTTGTGTGTGTACATTCCTTTTTTTTTGAGACATGCTTTATTCTGTCTCCAGATTAAATTTGGACTAAAGTTGATATTTTGTTCTTCTTTATCTTCTGATATTATGATTTTTACAGAATTCACCAGGAATTCACTCTTTTTAGTGTTTTATATTGTCTATTTGTTTAGTCATCTAATTTCATAAAGTCTGTGCTTGCTTAAACATGTTAATATTTTTAAAAGTGATATTACAAGGTAAAATTTCTTTTAATAGATAGATGATTATGAAGAAGAACCACTGTTAAAACCTGGATGTAAAGAATATTTTTGGTTGTTATGCAAGTTAGTGGACAACATACACATAAAGGATGCTAGTCAGGTATGTTCAAAGAAAATGTCTTCAGTTGTTACTGTGTAGCAGATACTCAAGCCTTGCACAGGCACACATGGCTTTATTTGTCCTTTCAGCTGAGGACACCTTTATTGATCTCTAAGTATCAGGTTATGTCCTAACTTTGCTGTTACATCATTCCTTTGTGTTCTGCCCTAGTTTCTTTCTTATTTTTACTTTGACTTTAAATCTTTCAATTGAAATCATTTTAAGCTAAACTAACGCATTTTCTTTCGAACAAATAAGTGCTTGGATTAAAGGTTTGCTCCACAACATCCAGCTACAAATAAATGTTTAAAACAAATACATTTTGAAAATACACTTGCCACATCTACTTTATATTTTCCTCCTTATATAAATTAGTTAAACTGGAAATGTATGTATGTTAATTCTAAAGAGGCGAGACTAACATAAGGAGGATCAATTTTGATATTTGGGAACCATTTTCCCAGATGTAATGTTTAGTTTATCATTAAAGCGTGGTTCAAAGATAATGACAATAGAAAAAAAGGAGTGCGGATAGTATACTGTGGTACACATCACTAGTGCATGTATAAATTGTATCCTGATACATGAAGTCAGGGAAAAAAATAAAAAACCTATAGTATCTAGTCAGTGTTTACTGTTGCACTATATTTACTTCTATGGCTGTGATAACCTATAGTGTCTGGTCAGTGTTTACTGTCCCACTATAATCACTACTGTGACTGTGATAACCTATAGTATCTGGTCAGTGTTTACTGTTCTACTATAATCACTACTGTGGCTGTGAAAATAAACATTTTTTTTTGTCTCCTGTGTGCTGAGATTTAGGGCATGAGCCACCACTGCCTTTTTTAGTGGACTTGATGCACTTTAAAGTATAGGTTTTAGGGTTTGTTCATTTGTTTTTGATACTATGTAGACAGAAAGGTAAATCAAGTTTATAACTTGTTTTGTAAAATAACTTTTACTATATATAATGAAATAATTTATATTTTTCTAATTTGTGATACATCAAACATAAAAATCTGTATTTAAATTTTTTATTTTCTTTTTGCCTTAAGACAACACTCCTCGATTTAGATGCTTTGGCAAGACATTTGGCTGACTGTATTCGCAGGTAAAAATCTAATGCAGAATTATCAATTATATTATTAAACAAAGAGAAAAGAATATCTTTATTTATCTTTTGCTTGTATTCTTTTCTGACAGTAGAGAAATCCTGGACCACCTAGATGGCAGTATAGAAGATGATGGGCTTTCAGGGCTCCTGAGACTCGCAACAAGTGTTATTAAACACAAGCCACCCTTCAAATTCTCAAGAGAAGGACAGGTATGCTTTAACATATATGCATGAGTCATAGTTGAAGCTTCTTTTTACATTGTATGTGTGTTCTGTTTTGTTTTACATTATATCCAAGCCATGCTTGCTAGAACTTGATGATGAATTCTGAATAAATTAACAGTGAAAATAGGAAGCTTAGAATATATGTTTAGAATGTAAAAACAAATTTTAATTTCTGTTACTCAGGGGAATGTCTACTCTGACATTTTCTATGTGAAAATGTTTTATATATGTTTTCTCTTGTGCACTAATGTCTTTACATAGTAGAGTAGTAGAGTCAATTGGTGATGATCATTCCAACTATAATGGCTTTACCCTGCTTTCTTAATATTTTTAAAGATTTATTTATTTATTTTATGTATGTGAGTACACTGTAGCTATCCTAAGACACACTTGAAGAGGGTATCAGATCTTATTACAGATGGTCGTGAGCCAGCATTTGGTTGCTGTAGAATTGAAGTCAAGACTTCTGGAAGAGCAGCGACTGCGTGTAACTGCTGAGCCACCTCTCCAGCTCATGCTTTCATATTTTTAAGGCCTCCTTGAAATGTGTCTTGAACATTTATAGCTCTTAATGACTATGTCACTGGCACTTACCTCCTGCAGTGAGGAAATTACTTCTCATTTTGAGAACTGTTATCTTGAGGTTACATATAGTGTTTTAAACAGTAAGCAAAAGAGTACCACGGGGGGATGGGGAGGTTGGAGAGATGGCTCAGAGATTAAGAGCATTGACTGTACTTCTAGAGGTTCTGAGTTCAATTCCCAGCAACCACATGGTGGCTCACAACTATCGATCCGATGTCCCCTTCTGGTATGTCTGAAGAGAGCAATGGTGTTAAAGTAAATAAATAAATCTTTGGGGGAAAAAAAAAAAAGAGTACCATGACTTCTTGTTTATGAGTGTCTGTGTGTGTTGTGTATTTGTGTAGAATGTACATATAATGTATATGTAATATATGTATGTGTGTGTAAAGCATGTACACATACATAAACATACATTAAAGTTCATTTGTTCTATTCTTATATTTCATCTTCTCTATAACAAAGCCCACAACCCCTTTATTTTACTTGTTATTCATTATTTTTACTACTTTTTATTGATTGATACAGTATTTAATACTGATCAGTTTTATTACTAATATCCCAGTTTATTTATTTTTTAATTTGTAAGTAGTAGACTTTCAGGGACTTGAAGCATGTGCCAATACATCCCACTTAATTTTGGTTTGCTGCTGCTGTTGTTTTTTCTTCTTCTTCCTCTTCCTCCTCCTCTTCTCCTCTTCTTCTCCTCTTCTTCTTCTTCTTCTTCTTCTTCTTCTTCTTCTTCTTCTTCTTCTTCTTCTTCTTCTTCTTCTTCTTCTTCTTCTTCTTCTTCTTCTTCTTCNTCTTCTTCTTCTTCTTCTTCTTCTTCTTCTTCTTCTTCTTCTTCTTCTTCTTCTTCTTCTTCTTCTTCTTCTTCTTCTTCTTCTCCTTCTCCTCCTCCTCCTCCTCCTCCTCCTCTTCCTCCTCCTTCTCCTTCCTTCTTCCTTCTCCTTCTTCCTTCTTCTTCTTTCTTCTTCTTCCTTCTTCTTCTTCTTCCTTCTTCTTCTTCCTTTTTCTTCTTTCTTCTTCTTCCTTCTTCCTTCTTCTTCTTTTTCTTCTTCTTCCTGTTCTTTTTTCTCAGAAACTACTATATGTACCTTTTTTAAAACTTAGCTCTCTAAAAATGACAGTTATTACACTGTATGTTATTTTGTCCACACCCTCTCCTTTTTCTCCACCAGTATATTCAGTGATAATAGCTAAATGTATAGATTTGTGTTTAAATTTTATCCAAAATTAGTTACACACTAAACTGATTTTTTTATAACATTGTACACAAAAATTACAAAAGAATAGAAAGCTGCCTAGTACTGGAAAACAAAGAAGGTTCTTGTGTATCTTGATTATTTTCCCCCATACCTGTTAAGGTATTTTGTTTGTTTTTAAAACAAGGTTTTGTGAAGCCCAGGCTTTCCCTGACCTTGATTTGGAACCAAGGCTGACCTTGATTTCCTGACCCTCCTGCCTTTATCTCCAGAGTGTTGGGAACATAGATAGTTGTGTGTATTTTATGTGAATATTCCTGCGAATATTTGTGGTCATATTTATGCCATGGCATATGTGAGATGGCTTCAGGCCAACAACTTCTACAATGTTGTTTCTAGCAATGAAAAGATGAGGCTTGGCAGCAAGTACCTTTATTCTCTTAAGTACTCTGGTAAGGAATCTAGATGGAGACTATAAAAAATAATGTTGTTTACATAATGTTCCAGAAGAGTTATGTTCTGGTAATTCTTTGTTTCTTTGAAACTGTCTTGAAATAACCAAGGTTGGCTTTGAATAATATATAGTTTATTCTATGTAGCGCAGTATGATTTTGAACTCCTGGTTCTCCTGCCTCTACCTCCTAAGTGCTGGCATTACAAGCATGTTATACCATACCTTTTCAATTTATTTTGTATTAGACTGTGATTTATTACCAAAAACTATTTTTAATATTGAGCCACAGTAGTGAATACCTTTAATCCCAGCATTCAGGAGGTAAAGGTATGTGGATCTTTGTGAGTTCAAGGTCGGTCTGCTCTGTAAAGTGAGTCCTAAGACAGCCAGAGCTATATAGAGAGACCTGTCTCAGGAAAACAAAAACATTCTGTCAGCTTTGTGTAAGTTCTTTTTTGAAGAATGAAGGTAGATTCAGAATAGAAAAGGAAAATGTTCATTGGCTCAGTATTTATAGTAAAATGCTTTGATCACGGGTTTTAAGTATACTTTTTCAAAATCACTATAAAAATAGAGCTTATTTTTCTTTGAGATATGAGATGTTTGGCAAAGATACTTCATTGTTTTTTGTTTTGTTTTGTTTTGTTTTGTTTTTCGAGACAGGGTTTCTCTGTATAGCCCTGGCTGTCCTGGAACTCACTTTGTAGAACAGGCTGGCCTTGAACTCAGAAATCCACTTGCCTCTGCCTCCTGAGTGCTGGGATCAAAGGCGTGCGCACCAGGCCATGCCATTGTTAGTTTTTTATGGCCTATTCATACTTGCTGTTAAAATGTTTGGTTACCAGTGCAGCTAAACATGTTGCTTTGGGTCTCCTTGACAGTAATTTCAGTTCTGAATCCATAAATAGATAAAAATAGAATTATATCATCTTTGGGTCATCTGTATGAAATAAGACTCAAATCATTTTGTGTATTTAGTAGCCAATCTTGTCGTCTTTTGGAAATCTAGAAAGTATGATTTACAATTGTTGGAGGTAGTTCAATAGATCTGGAGAAAACATCCTAGTGGTAAACATTTTAAGATGTTTTGGTTTTAGTTTTTTGAGTCCTGTGTGTTGTGTTCCCAGTACCACCCCCGGTGAGTGATTTGTCAGGACTCCCAGGACTTCACAGTGGACTCACCTCTACTTTTCATTTTGGTGGAATTGAATGTGTTGAACTTTGCCATCATGGTTACTGTGACTGAGCATGTGTCCTGCATTTCCAGTTGCTGGCATTCAAGATTCCTAAAAGTAAAACAGATGTTTAGCATAAACTACATGCAGTTTGGTACAGTGAGCCACTTCTGTCATTCAGGGAAAGTTTGATATTCATGTAGAGAACTGATTACAAGTCAGGTTTTTCAGACTGCAACGAATTATCAGTCTTACTAAAGAGTGATGATATTTGAATCTTAATATGTATAGTTTTTCTGCTCAGTCCCCTATGAGGTACTGTACCAAATGGACATTAGAGAGGTATGGTAGAGAGGGAAGTAAGGTGGATGCAGTCATGGTACATTGTGCAGTTTCATGTAGTGTAATGTTTGGGATGTGTGAGAGATAACTTGGTAAAGTTGAAGGGAGAATCATTAGAAAAGAACAAGTGACCTGAGGTCTTAGCTGCGGAGCTGTCAGCTGTTCATGTGACTGTGGAGGGGTGGGTAGGCTTTGCCCATGTCTGTAGGAGGAGATTCAGTGGATTCGGTGGCTTATTCAGAAAGAAAAGAGAAAGTAATGGTGACAGGATTTTAACACCAGCATCTGGGAGACAAAGACAGGTGAATCTCTGAGCTTGAGACTAGCCTAATCTACAGAATGAGTGCAGGGACAGCCAGGGCTGCACAGAGAAAAAACCCTGCCTCAGAAAAAGCAAGAGAGATGGGCAAGGAGAGGGAGGGAGGGAGGGAGGGAGGGAGGGAACATTAGCTTGGCAAAGGCACGTGTTGCAAGACAAATGGACATTAGAGAGGTATGGTAGAGAGGGAAGTAAGGTGGATGCAGTCATGGTACATTGTACAGTTTCATGTAGTTTTCAGAGAATGAATCAACAGCTTTTTTGTAGAAGAATTGAATGAAAAGATAACCTGGGCAGACTCATCTTTGAGTGGCCCCCCATCCCTGCTCTTGGGCAGGCCTTGGCTTCCCTTCAAGCACATCACTTTCTATTTGTATTTAAGCCTAAATTAAAATGTGCTTGATGAACATCTTCAACTCTGCTTTATAACCAAAATGTAACATAATACACAAATTGAATTTAGAACAAAAGTCTGTTGTAAATTAGGATTTGAAAACTGATTCTATTAAAACAATTTAGGTCCATCTCACAGTAAACCTTGTTTCTTTAGTTTACAAAATTAAGAAGATAGTGGGAAAGAGGTTTATGTCTTTCATCCTAACTGGCATCTGTCACAGTTTTGACTACTAGCAAGGTTCTTATTGTTTCTGCTCTTTTGCATGGCTGACACTCAGGGTGGGTGAGGTGCTTCTGTTCTTGTTGTTCACCATATGGAGAAACAACTGTAGGATTTGGCAAATAGGGAATAGAATATCGGTAATTTACAAATGAAAATAATAACAGTGTGCAAGGATAATCTGTAAGGATACATATGGAATTTGAAGTGGGGAGAAACTAAAAGCTGGGTCCATTCTGTTCCATTTTCTTCAAGAGAAAGAACTTTGGTAAGATTTTCAAATGATGATTTATGATACTGCTATGTACTTATGACGGATATCTTAGTAAATTATAGTTAGTCCATTATACATTTGTGTCATTATGTTTGGAATATAATTGGTATCATGTTTAGATAACATACCTGCTTTCTTCTTACCTCCTAGGAATTTTTAAGAGATATCTTCAATCTTCTGTTTTTGTTGCCCAGTCTAAAGGACCGACGGCAGCCAAAGTGCAAATCCCACTCTTCCAGAGCTGCCGCTTATGATTTATTGGTAGAGATGGTAAAAGGGTCTGTTGAGAACTACAGGCTAATACACAACTGGGTTATGGCACAGCACATGCAGTGTAAGCACTCATCTTTTTCTTGAATCTTTATAAATTGAATGCAGAAATGAAAAATTAAAGGACATTGATTAAAGAATCACCTTTTCACACACTTTGTTATACACATTGTTAATAGAATAGTCAGCATTTGATTTTACTAGAAAAATGTAAAAACTCTTTATGTATTTTAAATATTTGGGCTTTCTTTGTACAAAGTAACATAATACCAAGTAAAGTAATGCTTTGACTGTCATTTGATTTTTTTTTTTTTTTTTTTTTTGGTTTTTGAGACAGGGTTTCTCTGTATAGTCCTGGCTGTTCTGGAAGTCCCTTTGTAGACCAGGGTGCCCTAGAACTCAGAAATCTGCCTGTCTGTGCCTTCCGAGTGCTGGGATTAAAGGTGTGCGCCACCACGCCTGGCCAGAATTTTTATAATTAGATTTAAAATGTTTTTTAATTTTTAATATTTTAAATTATAATTCTACACATTCTATTTGGGAATCAATAGAGGTAGTAGCTGCCGATCAAAGCAAGAGATGTTTAAGCTTGTTTTGGGTATCTTCCCCTCTTTTGATCAGCAGCCCATGCACCTTACAAGTGGGACTACTGGCCTCATGAGGATGTGCGTGCAGAATGCCGGTTTGTTGGCCTGACTAACCTTGGAGCTACTTGTTACTTGGCTTCCACTATTCAGCAGCTGTACATGATACCAGAGGCAAGACAGGCTGTCTTCACTGCTAAGGTAGAGTTTCCATACTGAAAATCAAAGCATAAATAGTTTTCATAAATCATAATTAATTTGATATATGTTGCTTAATATCAAGAATATATGGAAAAAGAAAATTTTGTTGTCCTGGCTAACTATTTTCATGTATTTAATATTATTTACACTTACTCGTAGTTTCATTATGTAGTTTTATGTAGTTTTTGGGTTTTATATGTTTAGTATGCATAGTTAATATTGTATTTCAGTAAAAATGAATACAGATTTCTTTTTTAACTTCATTTATTTGTTCTTTGTTTACTCACTTTACAACCCAGTTCCAACCCCCGTTCCCTGTTCTCCCAGTTGCACCCTTATAAATCCTTCCCCCCACTACTGTGACTGGAGAACCCTTTTGTGTACTACCCCACATCTAGTCCCAGCAGGATTAAGCATCTCCTCTCCCACTAAGGCCCAGCCAGGCAGCTCAGCTAGGGGAAGTGTGTCTAATAGCAGGCAACAGAGTCAGAGAAAGTCTCGGTTTCAATTGAAGACCAAACTGAACATCTTCTACAAATGTTTAGGGGCCTAGGTCTAACCTCTGCATGCTCTTTGGTTGGTGGTTCAGTCTCTGTGAGCCCCCGTGGGACCAGGTTAGTTGGCTTTCTAGGTCTTCTTGTGGTGTCCCAGATACCACAGGCTCCCTGAGTTCTTGCCCCACTCTTCCACAAGATTCCCCAAGCTCCACTTGATGTTTGGCTGTGGGTCTCTGCTTCTGTTTCCATCCCCTGCTGGATGAAGCCTCTCAGGGGAGAGATTTATTTTAGGCTCCTGTTTGCAAGAATAGAAGATTATCATTAATAAGGTCAGGAGTTGGCTCTCATGTTTTTAAATTTTATTTTTATTTATTTATTTTTTATGGTTATAGAGCTTTATTGTAGAAAACAGAGAGAGAGAGGGAAGGTAGAGAAGGTAGAGAAGCTGGCCGTGACCTTGTAGAGAGATGGTAGAAGAGGGGGGAAGAAGGAGGACGAGAGGTGAGAGTAAAAGCAAGAGCTTAAAAGAGAGAGAAGAGACAAGAGAGCTTTTTTATTTTATTTTATTTTATTTTTAAGACAGGGTTTCTCAGTGTAGCCATGGCAGTCCTGGAACTCACTCTGTAGACCAGGCTGGCTTTGAACTGGCATAGAACCACCTCCTCAGTGATTGCACCAGCACTGCCAGGCTTGTAGTGTTTTATAAAACCAGCACTTATCAAAAAATTATGTTTTCAGTGTTTTTCCCCCCCTCTAGATAATGACTTGGTCATACATTTTGTTGCTTTTTTTGTTCATGTTAAAGAATACTTTAAGCTGGGCAGTGGTGGTGCACACCTTTAATTCCAGCACTTGGGAGGCAGAGGCAGGTGGATTTCTGAGTTGGGGGCCAGCCTGGTCTACAGAGTGAGTTCCAAGACAGCCAGGGCTATACAGAGCAACCCTGTCTTGGGGGGAAATAAAACCCAAAACTTTAAAGTTTCAGTGTTGTCACCAGTTATCATTAACAGAAAGTAACATTTTCAGTTAAAAACTAAACCTGTGCTAATTATAGAGATGGTTAGCACTTTCTGTTCTCCCAAAGGACAAATGGGTCACTTCTCACCATCCATGTCAGGGTACTTATAGCCATCTGTAATTCTAGCTCCCAGATACAGTCACGAATGAATGAATGAATGAATGAATGAATGAATGAATGAATGAATGATTTTTTTAAATTGAATTGCAATCTATGTAACATTTTGTACTTTTAAAATTTGCTTACTTAGTTGAGTGTGGAAGTATGCACCTCAAACTCAGAAACTGGGGAAGCTGGCATGGGCAGATTGTTGAGTTTGTGCTTAGCCTAGTCTACATGGTGAGTTACAGAGCAGCCATGGCTGCATAGAGAGAGCCTGTCGCTAAAAAGAAAACTTGAGTTACTTCATTTTTAGGAAAAGTTGTCCTGTCTTGTGTCCTAGGTTGGTCTCATTGGGTAGCACTTCTCATCCACAGTTTTGAAATTTATATTTTAAATGACTTCTCATAGTCTCAAGCATTAGGCCTGTCATGTTGAATACTATAAGTATTTTTTTCCCATGTATGTATGTATGTATGTATGACATATGCAGGTCAGATTTCCCTTTTTAATCCTTACCTTGTATCCTTAACAAGCTCTTAAACAGCAAAACCATGCTACTTTTGTTTCTCACAAGATTGATGTGCGACTCCAGCATTTGAGAGGTTATGGGAGCAGGAGTGCAAGCTTCAGGCTGTTGTAGTAAGTGTGCTGTTGTTTTAAAGAGATACCATGTCCAGCTCTTAGAAAAGGAAGCATTCAGTTATGCCTTGCTTACAGTTTCAGAGCTTTAAGTTCATTATCCTTAAAACAGGGTGCACTGTGGTACACAGTAGCTAAGTGGTAGTTGTATATCTGGATTGCAGGAAAAGAGCAGCACTGAGCCTGGCTTAGGATTTTGAAATCGCAAAACCCACCCCTAAAGACACTTCTCCATCAAGCCAAATCATCCTAATCCTTTCTCAAATAGTGCCACTCCCTAAGCATTCAAACTTAAGAACCTGTGGAGGGCCACTCTTATTTAAGGCACTGCACAGGCTAGGTGAAACAACTTGAGCACTTGTCTTTTTTGTAAGGTAAGGATGACTGATTAGGTAAGGCACTTAGTTGTGGAAGCTAAAGGATTCTGAATTTGACCCCTAGCACCCATGTAAAAGGCAAGTACATCTTGGCTATTGTGATCCCAGTGTCCAGACAACAGATACAAGGCAGTCCTGAAGTTTGCTGACTAACCAGTCTAGCCAAGGAACAGGAGGTCCCAGTGGGAGACAATGTGTCTAAAAATAAGCTAGCCGTGGAGGTCCACACTGAAGCGTGACTTCTGGAGTTCTTGCATATGCCTGCAGCACACACAAATTAATAAACTTGTAAAATAGATAAAGGCAATTAGGTTTAAGTATAGCCGGATTCTCCAATCATGAATTGTAGGTTTGTTTGTTTGTTTGTTTGTTTGTTTGGTTTGGTTTTTCGAGACAGGGTTTCTCTGTATAGCCCTGGCTGTCCTGGAGCTCACTTTGTAGACCTGGCTGGCCTCGAACTCAGAAATCCTCCTGCCTCTGCCTCCCGAGTGCTGGGATTAAAGGCGTGCGCCATAACGCCCGGCTAAATTGTAGTATTTTGATGTTTAGATTATTTAAAAAAATAAAATCACAATTTTCTTCCTTAGGATTGAAGTATATTATTCCAGGAAAAAAGTATAATGTGAACTAATTGATACTAAAATGTAATTTATAATATTTGAATTTACTCTACAAGGGAATTTATATACTTAAAGTGCTTTTTTTGTTTATCAATAAGGTATGTGATCTAGAAAGCAAGGCTTTTTGTTTGTTTGTTTGTTTGTTTGTTTGTTTGTTTGTTTGTTTTTTCTGAGAGAGGGTTTCTCTGTATAGATCTTGCTGTCCTGGAACTCACTTTGCAGACCAGGCTGGCCTCGAACTCAGAAATCTGCCTGCCTCTGCCTCCCAAGTGCTGGGATTAAAGGAGTGTGCCACCACTTCCTGGCTTAGAAAGTAGTTTTAAGAAAAATCTCTCTATAGTAAATTTTCCATCATAATGGCTATCTCTGTATTTATTGTAATAGAAAAATACCCTGATTTTTCTAAAAAGTAATTAACAGGGTGAACTGTGCGGTGTTTCCTTCCAGACAGCTGAAGGATGACGTGTAGTATTCAACTCACTGTAGAAATGCAGGGATGTCCACACCACCCATAGTTTTTCACGTCTCTCCTCTTGTCTTTCAGTATTCAGAAGATATGAAGCACAAGACAACTCTTCTGGAACTTCAGAAAATGTTCACGTATTTAATGGTATGTTTGAAAATTGGGCAGAATAACTAATTAGATTGTTTTTATTACAGTGACTGTAAATATTGAACTGGCCCTGTTAATTAGACTTACTGTTATCCCTCTTCTTTGTTATAGACTTGTAGTAATCACAACTGAGTTACTTATGTTCTGTTAATTTGCCCTTCATTTCTAGTATTTTTCCTGTCACTTGTCTTAGTTATGACTTCTATTGCTACAAGGAAACCACCATGACAAAAAAACAACTTGAGGAGGAAAGGGTTTATTTGGCTTACACTTCATGCAAAATGTTCTCCACCAAAGGAAGTCAGGACAAAAACTCTAAACAGAACAGGAATCTGGAGGCAGGAGCTGATGTAGAGGCCATGACGGGTGCTGCTCACTGGCTTGCTCCTCATGGTTTGCTCAGTCTGCTTTCTTCTAGAACCCAGGACCGCCAGTCTAGGGGTGGCCCTACCCACAATGGGCTGGGTTTTCCCTCACCAATCACTAATTAAGAAAATGCCCTACAGACTTCCATACAGCCAGATCTTAATGGAGACCTTTTCTCAATTAAGGTTTTCTTTCAGCTGATTGTAGCTTGTGTTGAGTTGACATAAAACCAGCAAACACACTGGTTTAACTCTTTTATGCAAACTTTCTAACTGGTGTCTCTTTGTCCCCTTTAAGTCTTATCTCCACATTGGGAAAAGTAATGGATCTTTTTACAAAAGCTAGATCGGGCTGGAGAGATGACTCTGTGGTTAAGAGCACCGACTACTGTCCTAGAGGTCCAATTCCCCACAACCACATAGTGGCTCACAACCATCTGTAGTGAAATCCAGTGCCCTCTTCTGATGTGTCTGAAGACAGCTACAGTCTGAAGATGAGCTATAGTGTACCCATATACACAAGATAATAAAGAGAGAAAGAAAAAAGAAAACTAACTGGTCTTCCAGAGGATCTGGGTTCTTTTTCTAGCATCCCCATGGAGCTCACAACTCTATAACTGGATCCAGAGGATCTGATGTCCTCTTCTGGCCTCTGCAGGCACTGCATATGCCTGGTGCACAGACATACTTTCAGACAAAAACTCCAAAGAAAATAAAAATAATTAAACTTATATAAAAAAAAAAAAAACAAGATTTTTTTTTTTTTTTTTTTAAATATTGGTACCTCACTTAAAACTGTGTGGTTGCTACTGTGTTTGTAGAGTTTTGCTCCTGCCACTCACCTTAGTCACAGTTGCTTGTAAATCCAGCTCTTTCTTCCCCAGTTATTTAGATGGTACATGTACGCACATGCGCATGCACACACAAAGTTTGAAATAGAAAATCAATTTTATGGTATGTCTTTTCAGTTATACATTTTTCCTGTCCCTTCCCTACCTTTAAACCTCTCCGTATATCCCTCTTCATTCTCTTCCAAACACATGGTTCTCCCCCCCCACACACACACCCCCAACTGTTATTGTGAGTGTGTGTATCAATACATATATATTCCTAAATGTAACCTGTTCAAGACATATAGCATTTCTTGTATCTATGTTGTCAGAGCTACAGTTAGCAGTGGACAAGTAGATAGTCTTATTCATGATAGGGAGTATATTTAAAACATTGAATGTTTTTTAAGGTGAGCATTGTATTTGTGGTCTTATTCATGCTGCTTCACCAGCTTCACCCTTTGAAGCCCTTTGACGCCGTTACCTAGGTGCCTCTCTACTCGTATGGTGCATGAGTAAGGTTCTTCAGAACGCCTCTCTACTCGTATGGTGTATGCGTAAGGTTCTTCAGAACGTCTCTCTATTTTCTTCCTGTTGTGTAATCAACTAGAAGTCTTAGGAGTCAACAAAATATGTTTCTTTTCTATTTCTGAAACTAACGTTTTACCTGTTGGAATTTTCAGGACAGGTAATGTCATAAGTATCTTGTATTCTCAGACTGAAAAATTGTTTTCTTTTCCTATGCAAATAGAAAATATACTAGTTTGTTTGATGCTGATTTTTAATGTCACCTCATTTCTGGGGACAGAGTGTTGGTGTATATGTGGGTCTTTTACTTAAATTTTGTCACATCTGTCTGCATGTTGGGAATATAGGTACATCACTACTATGCCCTGGTTTTAAAATTTTCCTTTTAAGAGAGATAGAGCATATTTGAAGTGACAAAATCAGAACTGCTGCTTAAACTACCCCTCCCTGCAAAATAAGGTTCCTCTATGTAGACCTCGCTCTCCTGGAACAGACTGTAGATTCCTGCCTCTGACTTCTGAGTTCTGGGGTTAACATTGTGCCATCACATCTAACTCTAATCTGAAATGCTTTTAATAAAATTTCATAAAGTTCAGCATACAGAGACTTATTTGGCTTGCAAAAAGTTTATTTTAGGCTTTATAATTAAATTTTGAGTTCCAATAATAATTTCATAAGGTGAGTTTATGATCTCAACATTGGGACCATTAAACTAAAAATACCATTCAACTCAAACAGAAGAAATGAAGGGGATGTTTGGAGCAATTGTCATCTTCAGCTAGGTATACGGGAGTGTTTCTCCAGCCCTAAAATGCAGGAGTCTGAAACAGAGGCAGGGCTACGATGTGAAATCTGGGGGTGGGGTGTATGTGGGTGTGGGTGTGTCTGTCTGTCTGTTTGTCAAAGGGCAGAAAACTTTATTTGCTTTGTTGTTTTGAGTTTGGTTTTTATCTTATTTTCTGTGGAGGCAGAGATGTTTTTTGTTTTGGGTGTTTTTAATTGTTTGGCTTTTGTTCTGAGCTAGGGTCTCTCATAAACCCAGGAGGTTCCGGTTCTCTAACCTTGGATTCCTGACCTTACTGTTTCTACCTTCTAAGTACTAGCAAGTTGGCATTTTTCACCCTATATGATTGTTGCTGATTCAAAAATTTTGTTCTGGCCATTTCTTACTTGATATTTCTTTCTCTCCTTTTCTCTTGCAGGAGAGTGAGTGCAAAGCATATAACCCTAGACCTTTCTGTAAAACTTATACTATGGATAAGCAGCCTCTAAATACTGGGGAACAGAAAGATATGACAGAGTTTTTTACAGATCTGATTACTAAAGTTGAAGAAATGTCTCCAGAACTGGTTAGTACCAGAATACTGAAATTTTGTCTGAAAATTATATAACTTTGAATTTCAATCACTGACTTTGATTTGTTTTATATTATAGAAAAATACTGTCAAAAGTCTTTTTGGAGGTGTCATTACAAACAATGTTGTTTCGTTGGTAAGTATATCTGTTTATTGTTGTTTTATAAGGGTTTGGGGGGCTTATAATTAATTGCTAATTTTTGTTTGTTGATTATCCAGGATTGTGAACATGTTAGTCAAACTGCTGAAGAGTTTTATACTGTGAGGTGCCAGGTCGCAGATATGAAGAATATTTATGTGAGTGATACTGTACATAACTTGAGTTTGTTTATGCTTTATACACATACACATGAACAAACGCACACACAACAATTTTGTGGTCATGCGAAGAAATAGCTGTTTTCATGTATTTTCTTTCATGCTTTACTCTTTAAATACTAAAGAAAGACTACATAAGTGGTTATTTCCCAGTAAAAGCATAAATATCTTTTAAAAGTTAGATTTTATATGAGAAAAAAAATAATTTGAAATTGCTTCTTATAAAAAAAGAAATTGATTTTCTTTATGCATTCTAATTGCGTGTTGTAAATCATGTCATCTTCCCAATGTTGGTTTCCACATAGGAGTCTCTGGATGAAGTTACTATTAAAGACACCTTAGAAGGGGACAACATGTACACTTGTTCTCACTGTGGAAAGAAAGTCCGAGCTGAAAAGAGGTATGCTGGTTTCCATGTAACTTTTATCATTTGATTACCCAATGGAATGAACTAAGAATAGGATATAGACCTTTGATAATGACAACTGTATGTAAATGTGATATAATTAACATGGATACATAGTACACTATAGTGATTAAGGTAATATTAGCTGTTTGGAACTCAACATCACTTAGTAACTTGTATTAGTCAGTGAAGTTTAATTTAGCATGCACAGTAGGATAGAAAGTGGAAATTTATAAACTTGCCAGCTGTCTGGGCTTTCTCGGAGAGACATGAGAGATACGGGTAGTGATCATACTTGTCTGTCTGCACTGACTCTGTTGTCTAGTTTCAGTGACTGGTTTTTAGATAATAATACAGATTTTTTTAGTTTGCAAGTACTTTTACATGTCTAAATTTAGTCAATACAACGTGTTGTAGTAAATTACTTTATTATTAATATCAAAATTGTTTTCCATTCAACAATTGAAGTGTGGTTTCACAGAAAGATCAGAGTTACTTCTCTAAGAAAGGAGATTCAAATGAATAGATTCTGTGGAACAGGTAATGTCTTCGACCCTGAGTTCTCTCTGCCTGGAACTGTTTTGTAAGCAGTTGCCTCTTTACTGGATCTTGAAAGGAGATCTGAGTTGGAAGTTCAATTTGGGAGTTAAATTTTTAGTTTTAAAGTACTAAGTTTCTGTAGAACTTTGAAAGTGGTTCTTTGCCTTGCACTACGGTTATTGATACTATTTTGGATTATTTGTGTTTTGATGCATTCATCATAAACACTTTTCCTTGGGGTTACAGTTCTTAGAGAATTTCTTAGAAAATCATAGTTTAGTATTCTTCAAGTGTAAAACAAACATAACTGGGCCTGGGGAGATGGCTTAGTAAGCAGTTCACAACCATCTGTAACTCCCAACTCCAGGGAGCTTCTGTGGCCACTTTCATTCACACGCATGCACACACACACACACACACACACACACACACACACACACACACACGCACGCAAACTATTTAAAAAACAGAACGAGTAAAAGTAAGTCCTAAAGAGGCAGCTCAGTATTCAAGTGCACTTTGTTCTTCTAGAGGACTTGACTTCACTTTTTAGCACCTACATCCTATGGCTTATAACTGCCTGTAAGTAACTCCAGCTTCGGGGCCTAGTGTAGTAACATATGTCTTTAAACCCAGCACCCCTGGACGTGGTGGCGCATGCCTTTAATCCCAGCACTC
>NC_034602.1:7231622-7238234 GCF_900095145.1 Mus pahari | reverse complement strand
GGATTTCTGAGTTCGAGGCCAGCCTGGTCTACAGAGTGAGTTCCAGGACAGCCAGGGCTACACAGAGAAACCCTGTCTCGAAAAACAAAAAAATAAAAATAAACCCAGCACCCAGGAGGCAGAGGCAGATGGATCTCTGAGAATTTTATGACAGCCAGGGCTACATGTCCTGTGTCCAAAATCAAACAAACAACAGCCGAAAACAACTCCAGCTACAGGTTTTCAAGGCCCTTCTGGTCCCATTGATACCCCCACATATGACTTGCATATCTACAGACACATAGAAATGCATATAAATAAAAATGAACCTTTAAAAAAAATAATAATCCAAGGCTAGCCTGGTCTACACAGTGAGTTCCAGGACATCCAAGGCTAACCTGACTCAAAAAAGGAAAGAAAAAAAACTTTTAAAAATAAGAGAAAAAGAAAAACATTGCTACTATCAATTTATACAACCAATTTTATAATTTCTATCAGTTTGTATTTTTATGCTGTGTGAGCATACATGTGTGCAGGGATACACATAGGCATGTATGTGTGTTTATATATAAACCACAAGTCAGTGTTACGTATCTCTCTTGGGTTTTCTGTTGTTTTGTGGGTTTTTGTTTGTTTGTTTGTGGGTTTTTTGGCTCTTTGAGACAGGGTTTTCTGTGTAACAGAGCCCTGGCTGTCTTGGCCTGAACTTTGTAAGATCAGTCTGGTCTGGAACTCAAAGAGATCTTCCGTCTTCTGCCTCCCATGTGTGGGAGTAAAGCTGCGCATCCCCATTCCCAGCCTTCTGTCTTATTTTTTTAAGACAAAGTCTCTTACTGAACATGGAGCCTGCTCTTTTCTTTCTTTCTGGTGCTGGGATTATAGGTGCATGCTACTGCACAGGCTTTTTCATAAATACTGGGGGTCTGAGCTCAGGTCTTCATGCCTTATCAACTGTGCCATCTTCATAGCTGCTTGTCTTTCCCTTACTACTTAAATGCTTAAGGAGCCCGTAAAATGGAGCAGCAGATAGAAGCATTTATAGCACAAACCTAAAGACGTGGGTTCAGCACTAGAACCCCCACAAAACTCTGAATGTGGTGGTGTACATCTGTCATCTCAGTACGCCTAAAACAAGATAAGAGATGGAGACAAATCACTTGTAAGCTGACAGGCTGTTTATTCTGTAATATACAGTGCAGTAGAAACAAGGCCTTACATATCAATAAGGGGAGAAGAGAAAACAGATGCCTGAAAGTTGTCTCTGACTTTCACACACGTATGTATACATACACATAAAAAAACAAATTTTAAAAACTGAGCTGGGAAGATGGTTCAGTAGACAAAGTGTTTATTGTGTAAGTAAGTGTACCTAAGTTTGGACCACCAGCACCCACATGAAAAACCAGCATGAGTATATGTATCTGCTTCTCAAGTGCTATAAAGCTGAAGTAAGAAGATGCCATAGTAAAAATGCAAGCTCTAGGTTCATCGAGAGACCCTTTCTTTTAACAAACCTAAAAAGGTAGAGGGACTCTCTTCCCAACACCTACCGCCCACATTTGATAGTTGGGATGCACATTGTGGAAATCGGAGACCTCCTCTGACTGACTGCCACACCCATAAACAAGAGTGTGTGCACACATGTGCAGACACACTAATACAACTAGTTAATAAAACATTATAACTATTAGATAGGAGAACAATAGGTGTTTCCTAACATCAACCCCTGGCCTCCCATAGGTGCCTACATGGGTAAACACTTTGCTCCCCACCCCAGTAGAAAATTATATTACTTAACAATATTGCTACTTTAAGTTGATTATTAAAATAGATGTAGCACAAATACAAATAGAACTAAGGTATTTTTGAAATAAAGTATGTAATAAATTTGTCTCTCTCCTCACCTCTCAGGGCTTGTTTTAAGAAATTACCTCGTATTCTGAGTTTCAATACTATGAGATATACATTTAATATGGTCACGATGATGAAAGAGAAAGTGAATACGCACTTTTCTTTCCCCTTACGTTTGGATATGACACCCTATACAGAAGATTTTCTAATGGGGAAGAGTGACAGGAAAGAAGGTAAGTTCATTTTCTCAGGTCTCTGTTAACAAGGAAATTGAATGGATGGAGAAAAGTTAATGCTTCTTTTCAACGACATGGTGCTAGAAATCAAATAAAATCTTATTAAAAGTATTTTTTATATGTTTGCATGTTCTGTCTGCATGTATGTGTATGTAGCATATACTTACAGTGACCACAAAGGCCAGAAGAGGGCATTAGATTCCCTGCAACTGGAGTTACATATGGTTGTGGTCCATGATTTGGTTGTTGGGAATTCAACCAGGTCTTGTAGAAAAGCAAGTAGTGTTCTGCTGAGCCGTCTTTCCATTCCAGAAAGGAAAAATTTTTTTAGAGACAATGTAATATATTTACTTGCTTAGCTAGTACTTAAATTCTTCAAGGACTATGGCCTGGGTATTTTTTTTTCCAGTGATTATTTATGCCCTTCGAAAACTGAGGTTGTGGTAAGTCTTACAATAAACTTGAAATTGTAATACATTGCCAAATACAATAATTGTCACAGGTCTTGAAGAATTAAGACTTTTGTGAGAAAGCAATATTTCAGCTGAGATGTAGAGTAAGACCCTAAGAATAAGGGATACTATGTTCTTGAGTATGAGGGTAGCAGAATGATTAATGAGACAAAAATGTCATAATAGTTTTTGGCTTTGGACCATATTAGCAATTTTGTCCTTTACTTATTATTTGTTATATGACTGTTAGATTGGTTTGTATTGTTTGTTTTTGTTTGTTTGGTTGGTTGGTTGGTTTTTTTCAAGACGGGGTTTCTCTGTATAGCCCTGGCTGTCCTGGAACTCACTTTGTAGACCAGGCTGGCCTCGAACTCAGAAATTCGTCTGCCTCTACCCCCCCCCCCCCAAGTGCTGGGATTAAAGGCGTGCGCGACCACGCCCGGCTTGTTTTGTTTTTTTAAGACAGTGTTTCTGTGTGTAGCCCTGGCGGTCCTGGAACTCACTCTGTAGACCAGCTGTCCTCAAACTCAGAATCTGCTTGCCTCTGCCTCCTGAATACTCGGATCAAAAGTGTGGTTAGAGTTTTAATTCCGGAAGTTCTACAATAGAAGGCTCTTAAGAAGGACAAGGTTGTTTTCAGATGGGTGAAGAATAATGGAAAGTGTGAAGGGTGACCGTTCTTGTAAACCATACTGAAGACAGCAGTACAACAATAGGCAGAAGTAATGGAGTTTTCTTCTGTTTTGGACACGGGACTTTGTGCATGCTAGCATTCTACCAAAACATCCCCAGACCTTAGAATTCTTAATTGGATGAATAAATGAATTATTGAATTGTCCCTTTGTAGTATAGACTATTCTTAAAACAACAGCAGTAAAATAGTGACAAAGCCACACAGCTTTTGGTTCCCCACACATTTTACTTAATCAGTGCTTACTAGAGATGGGATGAGAAGCCATGAAAAATTGATTTTTAACTTGAGCAATGGTGAAGAGGAGTTTGAATCAGTAGTTTAAAGTCTCCACAAATGAACAGTCCCAGAAAAGTAGGTCTAAAATAATTGGTAGGTCTTTGGTTATGTTTATTATTATGATTTATGGTTAAATCAGTTTGATTTAAAAGTAGAAGTGGGAACCAGACATGGTGATGCAATCTTTAGTCTCAGCATTCAGGAAGGAGAGGCAGAGACAGGCAGAGCTCTGAGTGTGAGGCCAGGTCTACAAAATGAGTTACAGGTCAGCCAGGGCTTCACAGAGAACTGTATTGGAAAGAAAAAAAAGTTGAAGGAGGAAACCAGATTTTAGTGAATTAAGTAACAGTGACCACTAAACTATTTCAAGTTAATTAATGTGTATCTCAAGGACCATGGGGGCTTTTGTGTTTGTTTTTTATGTTTGTTTTGTTCTTGTGGAGTTTTTGTTTTAGTTTGTTCTTTGTTTTGTTTTGGTATTTTTGTTTTGTTTTGTTTGAGACAGGGTCTTACGGTATTTAGCCCTGGCTACATTTGCTGTTTAGGCCAGGTTGGCCTAAAACCCGATTCACCTGCCTCTGCCTCCCTAGTGCTGGGATTAAAGGCACCATATCCAGCCCCACAGGGCTCCTTAAGTGTGGGAGAAGAAGGTAGAACAGGGCTAGCTAGCTCTTGCCTTTTACATTTCTGTGTAACAACAAGTTCCTTGTTATGTTGTGAGGGCTAAGGCAATGTTGTGTTTAAAATTTAGTGAATCAAGAAGCCAGTATCCTATCCTAACTTTAATAAAGAGCATCTAGTTTAATCTTTAACTCCAGTGCCTAGCATTTTAATGAACATAAAGAAAACATTTAGCATCACAGAATGGGAAATGAGAAATGTAAACAGTGAGTTATAATTTATTTCTTAAAGAGAATTGACTAATTCTTCAAAGATAGGAAAGAAGAATGCAATCAAGGTATGAAGGAACATAAAGTTAGAGGAGGAAAGTTTTATTAGGATTTGTATTAAGAGGTTTCATAGTGATAGATGTGAAAATACAGATCAAGCAATAGTTACTGTCTATATACACCCTGCTCTTAGACCTTTCTGTGGTCCATTTGTGATATTGGAGTGGGACTCCATCTTAGCTGTGCTTCAGTGTATTTCATGTGATGTTTTGTTACACGCACAGAGAGAACATCAAAGGAGTTTGCTAGGCCTTTGGTGATGAATTCAGATCTTGGCATTGCCTCCATTAGCACATTCAGGCTCCTTAGCCACTGCTTTAATGCAGTGCCTGTTTTCTCTGAGCCGTCTGTCCCGCAGTCTACCTCTCAGGGTGGCCTGTATATTGAAGCCAGTCTGCTCTGCTTTCCTCCCACATTTAGGTTTTTTTCTTTTTGTATATTGCTGGGAGTATAGATGGCAGACCATATGCCATTTTTAGGCTTGTCAGGTCAACTATAAGATCTTTGCTTAGTGTCTACTGTTATCTTTTGGTTTTAAAATGCTTCAGATTAGAATGATGCCTTTATTTCTATAGACATAAAACTTTTATTAGAAGCTAACAATACAGTGCTTGGCATAATAAGACTAAAAAGACTAAGGCCTTTTTAGGTCTTGAATTTTTGGTGATGGTAAAAATAAAATTGAAAGAAAAAGCAGGCAATACCGTTTTAAAGGGTTTGTTAGATTAAACAGGTATTTTTATGTTGGTGCTATATATAATTATAAACTAAACTGGTTAATTTTTCTCAAGTGTATATGTTTTTGTATCAGTAAGCTATGGCCTAGCAAATAGTTTTTATATGCATATTTTATATATAAAGTTTTATTCCTTTTTCTGTTGATAAAATACCTTATAAAACATAATCTTAAAGTGGCATTGATTGTCCTTATGTCATGTAAATTATTTTAGGTTTCAAAGATGTTGGTGATCATTCGAAAGACACAGAGAGCTATGAGTATGACTTGATTGGAGTGACTGTTCACACAGGAACAGCAGACGGTGGGCACTATTACAGTTTCATCAGAGACATAGTCAATCCACATGCCTATAAGAACAATAAGTGGTGAGTTTTTAGTGTTTTTCTTTTAAAAAGTATCCCAGTTTTAAGAATATAAATTTATGGTAGTTCTTTGGATGAATTCTTGGTTTAATTTCATAATTTCTATGAAATTAGGCAAAACATCAAATCCTTTTTTCTTTATATATGTGTCTTGACTGTATAGGTAGGCAGATGTATAGAAGTCAGACTTTCATGTTGATTCAGGTTGTCATGCTTGACAGCAGTTATCTGCTAAGCCATCTTGGTGGTCCACAAAAAGAAGCTTTTTTTGTTCAAGGCAACTTTCAGACACACCAGAAGAGGGCATCGGATCCCAGCACAGATGGTTGTGAGCCACCATGTGGTTGCTGGGAATTGAACTCAGGACCTCTGGAAGAGCAGCCAGTGCTCTGTTTGTTCTACTTGACTCCTTCCACATCAGTCACTTGAGGACTTTGGTCTTCAGATGTCTATAGGAAGTACCCTGTGTACAGGGACTGTATGTGTGATTAGGCCTTCTTCTAATTGTTGGAAATACTGCTTTGGACAAAATACACAGCTGCTCTCATTGATCTGTAAGCAGTTTTCAGAATAGTTACATTTAGCTCTTGATCTGATTATTTTAGGCACCATTGCCAGAAGTGCCCCTTTTTAAAAATACATCATCCCACTTTTCTCCTACCAACCTCTCCCTTGTGCTTTTTCATCTATTTGGAGTTATATCCATGAGAATATTGAATTTCTCTGCTCATGTATTTTTAAATGATGTCTATATCTTATCACATTGCTTAATCTTTCATCATTACTTTATATGTTTGATTTTAAGCACACTTTTATTTTTGGAAATATCCAGTAATTAGTGAATCTGTAAAATTGTGAGAGTGCATGTGCCCTAGAGATAGATCCAGTGTCTCACATATGTGCAGCAAATGTTCTATTATTGAGCTATAGTCCCCAAATCAGATGTGCTAGATTTTTAAAGTGGTTTTGATTGTTAAAACCACTTTAACAGCCAGCCGGGCGTGGTGGCGCACGCCTTTAATCCCAGCACTCGGGAGGCAGAGGCAGGCGGATTTCTGAGTTCGAGGCCAGCC
>NC_034602.1:7225792-7231512 GCF_900095145.1 Mus pahari | reverse complement strand
AAAAAAAAAAAAATTACACTGCCAATTTCTAGATTATTGAAATTTACCTTATCAAATAATTTGACTGAGACACCTAAATCTTTATTTTAAATAATAAATATTATGTATATACAGGAATACCCAGTACATACACATTTGATCAGTACTGTTTGCTCTGTTGTAGGTATCTTTTTAATGATGCTGAGGTAAAGCCTTTTGATTCTGCTCAACTTGCTTCTGAATGCTTTGGTGGTGAGATGACGGTAAGTTTGATTTAAAAACTTTAAATGGTTTTTGACTTTCTAGTGAATTATAAATTCAACAACATTCTCAACTCATTACGCCTGCTATCAAGTCAATCTAATATTTATTTGTTACGTGTTTGATATACGTGTTTGTATATACTGGGCACTAAGAAATGTTTAAAAGTTGTTATTTCTACCTTCAACTATAGATTTATTTTAAAAAGATGAAAAAAAGTAAATCATAACATAAAATCGAATTACAGAGGAAGAATAATTAATGATTAAACCTACTAGTTATTCAAAAAGTCTGTGAGCTTGGGAGGCAGAGGCAGGAGGATTTCTGAATTCTAGGCCAGCCTGGTCTACAGAGTGAGTTCCAGGACAGCCATGGCTACACAGAGAAACCCTGTCTCGAACCACCCCCACTCCCCAAACAACAACAACATTTGTGAGATTAGAAGAGAAAGGATTTACCCTTTACTGCAATCATCTGTAAAACCTAGTACAAGGAAGTTGATTTCCAATTATTTGAAACAATTGTTTCTTTACTGCCTAGCAACCTGGGGGGTCCAACAGTTTTATAATAAAAGAACAATGTCTTTCTTAAGTCACTGACTAGTGTTACTGGAGTCTAGCTCAGTGGTAGTGCAACTGCCTAGGACATGCGAGGACTTGGGGTTTGATCTCAGTACTCCTACAAAATGAAGGATCCAGCTAACATATAACTAGACCTCACTCCTGGGTCTGGACATGACGACAGACACATTTCATCCCAGGCATAGGTGTTTGGGTGTCTCTTGAGTTCAAGACCAACCTGGTTTAAACTGTGTTCCAGTGAGATCCTATGTACGAAAAAAGAAAAAAATTAAGCAATAAAATGTTGACTTTTCAAAGGAAATACTACGAATCAGTTTCAATTCATAAATAAGCCATAGGATTTTTTTTAAAAATCAATAACCATTTTAAATCAATAACCATGATTATTATGAAATAACTTTGTACATAGGCTCTTTTAAACAAAGGCTTTGTTTTTTAAAAAAAAAAAGATTTATTTTATGTTATTTGAGTACACCATTGCTCCCCTCAGACACACCAGAAGAGGGCATCAGATCTCATTACAGATGGTGTGAGCCACCATGTGGTTGCCAGGAATTGAACTTGGAACCTCTGGAAAAACATTCAGTGTTCTCAACCGCTGAGACATCTCTCCAGCCCAACAAAGGCTTTCTTACTACTTCTTGTCTACAATCTGAGAGCAATAATATGCTTACAATTTGGAAATATGTTAGAAAGAGAACACTGTTTGAATAGGATTCTATGTCTAAAACAGGCACATCTCTAAATGTTATTTCTAGAACATTTCCTAATTTTTTTTTTTTTAAAGACAGTGAAGAAAATAGTATTACAAATTTCTTCCTTTAGACGAAAGGCTTGCAAATTTCTGATCTCTTTCTCTCAGATATGTTTTGAAAAGTACCTTGAATATTTTGAGTCTTTGTTTTTAAGAACATTTGCCTCTGACTCTTAACCATGATCATTAATTTATGCATACTACAGCAAGGCTGATTCCCTTTAAAAATTCTTTTCATTTCTTGTGTCATATACACTTCCAGTTCTCCAGACCCTTCCCTACGCCTTAATGCTCTCAGAAGCCCTGCAGTGTCCTCTGCAAATATTTCATGTACGGTTGTCTTTTATTTTACAGGGCTAGCTAGCTTCTCTTTATCTCATAATCCATCTTGTACTCGGATCTTAGCCTTCTACAGTCTGTTTCCTAAGCTGTCCCTGTCTCTCTTCTGTTCTTCACTGTTGTTTTTTTTTTTTTTTTTTTTTCAATCTCTGCTGTGGTAGTTCTTGTCCAATCCCTTTGGTTGACTAATGCCTCCTTTTTTTCTGTCAGTCATGAGTTTCATTCGTCGTGTATATACTGACATGTCCATTTTATCTGCAAAAACTTAAGCGTTTTCAGACTCAGATTTGGGATTTTTAAAGATTGAAGTAAATCGATAAGTATCCTGGGATTTTTTTTTTTTTAATCTGGATCATTTTATTTAGTTTTGAGAAACTAGGCAGTAGGCAAACTATAATTCTTGGCAGTTAGCTGCAAGAAGAAAGGTCCAGATGACAGAAAGCCATGCCTTTGGGTTAGGGCCAGCAGTAGGGAGATGATGTTCAGGGGAGACAGGGAAGGCCCAGCATTCTTAACATTTTGATTAATATCCAAAATCTTTATACCATGGAGAAAATATGAGTTATTTGAGCTACCTTATCTATATTGTTGCTGAATATATACATACATACATACTTGATTTGTATTTTTATTTAACCATATTCAGAAAAATTTGACCCATACCAACTGTCTTCTTGCCGTTTTATTTGTTTTGTTTTGTTTTCCTTGTTAAAGTAATTTTTCTTCACAATTTTATAGTATTCAGAGTCTTAAAAGATTTGCACAATGATGTAGGATATATTAGCTAAATTTATGAAGTATATAGGAATTTGTTAGAACAGGCGCTGTACCCCAGTGACTTTGTATATGCTGGGTAAAGACTTTAATACTGTGATATAACTGTACTTTACTTGGGTTCTCTGTTTTGTTACTGTTATTTGCGCGCGCGCGCGTGTGGTGTGTGTGTGTGTGTGTGTGTGTGTGTGTGTGTGTACTGCTGAGTATCAAATGGGCCTTATACATATTAGGAGGGAAGTCCTCTTCCACTGAACTACATTCCCTGTACATCTATATAGGATTTCTATGAATTTACTGGTATTTTGAAGTTATTTACAAGGTTGCTTTGAAGTTTTACATAGGTGTTTTATGAATTGATGTTTGTACTTTTTTTTTCCCCCTACAGACAAAAACCTATGATTCGGTTACAGATAAATTCATGGACTTTTCCTTTGAAAAGGTGATAATTCTTTTCATATGTAATAATTTAACAATCTATATTATTTAATTTTATATTATACTTTTGTCAAAAATTAAAATACGTTTTCTCCTTGCTTCATAAAGACACATAGTGCATATATGCTGTTTTACAAACGCATGGACCCAGAAGAAAATGGCAGAGAATACAAATTTGACGTTTCATCAGAGTTACTAGAGGTAAACATTACTTTGATTTTAGCAGTAGTTTAAATTACATTAGGTGTTTGTGCAAGAAATACTGCAGTATAAAAGTAAGTAGTACAGCATTAATATCTATAATCCCAATTAGATCCTAGCATGCTTACAAAAGAATTATAACAATACTGTCCCACAATAGGTGAGTGGAATGTATATGAGGTGGTTGGGAAGTGGTTCAGCAGGTAAGAGCACTTGCTGCTTCTCAGAGGACCCAAGCTCAGTTCCCAGCTCCCTTGCCTGGGAGCTCACCACCACTGGTGGCTTCAGCTCCACAGTCTGACACTTTCTTCTGGACTCCGAAAATATCTGTTCTTAAATGTATACCTAACTTTTTCAGGCACATGCGTGCACATGTGCACCTATGTACACACACACACATATACATACCACACACACACACACACATATACATACCTGCCCCTCGAATTCTGTAAGCAAAATAGTGCATATAGATATATTTAGTAATTAAATGAAGATATATTGCTGTGATTTTGAGTGAGTAGAGGAAGAAAAGCCGAACATGAGGTTAAACAATCAGAGCAGATTTGAAAATACAGTATAGTAGTTTAACATTTAAATATACATCCAGTTTATTTTAAAGTACCAAAAGACCTGTATGAGAAACAAACTGTCCTACTCTGGAAATAGGACTACAAGCATTGGCTCTACTATGAGACATACTATGCTTAGGTCCAAAGCAAAAACTAGAGCCTGGGTCTCACTAGATAACCAGAAATACAAGTGAATCTAGAAATAAGACCATGACTGAAGGTAAGGTTTGGGAGAGGGCTAAGCTGAATGCTCTCATGCCTTTTGAGCATTGTAGACATCAATGGTCTAGAAATAAAAACTGTGAAGCACTGGGCATTCAGGGACTAAGCCTGTCATTTCCCAGCTACCCTGAAATACGCCCTGATAGAGCAGACTAGAAAGACAAGTAGAGGCAGTTGAATACTTTTAATGGAGAATGGAAGTGGTGCTATCAATTTTGAATGAACATACTGCCTAGAACACTAAGATTAATATATATTTTTAAATTTCATGTGTGTGCTTTGCCTGCATTTGTGTGTCTGGTGCCGTGGAGGTCAGAAGGCCATATATTGGCTTCGTGGAACTGGATTTGTGGATGCTTATGAACCAGTAGGTAGGAGTTGAGAACTGAACCAGTTCCTCACAAGAATGACAAATGCTCTTAATGGCTGAGCCATATCTCAAATTCTAGTAACTACTTTTATATTAGTTATACTTGGAAGAAAAAAAAAATCAACATGAATTTTAATGCATATTTTTTTGTTTGGTAAATTTGTAATTTTTAGGCTATACCTTTTCTTGTTTAAAAAAATAGTATTGCTAAAATATATTAAACTGCTTTCTGATAAATGCCAACATTTTTTTTTTTTCTCCAGTGGATTTGGCACGATAACATGCAATTTTTACAAGACAAAAACATTTTTGAACACACTTATTTTGGGTAAGTTTGGGTAAATTTAGTTTTTTTTTTTTTCCTTTTCTCTAAAGTCTTGTATAAGAATTTAATTAACTCTTTTTAAATTCCAGGTTTATGTGGCAGCTGTGCAGTTGTATTCCAAGTACATTACCAGATCCTAAAGCTGTGTCCCTAATGACAGCTAAGGTGAGGATGAGCTAAGACAACTCTGTCAAATTTACTGCTTTACAATAATTGAGTCTTTCATGTTTAATTGTATCTTTTTTTCTTTTTTAACAGTTAAGTACTTCCTTTGTTTTAGAGACATTCATTCATTCAAAAGAGAAGGTATGTGTGTTTTTCCTGTAGATTTGTGTGCCCATCAACATCATTTTAATTATGTTTTGGTGTTTGTTATCATTGACATAAAGTCCATATCTTGACTATTTCTTATTTTCCTTTTTAAGCCAACAATGCTTCAGTGGATTGAACTATTGACCAAACAATTTAATAATAGTCAAGCAGCCTGTGAGGTAAGGTTACAACCAATATTGCACAGCTTAAAATTCTCTAATTGGGAAGCTGTTTTTTTTTTTTTTAAATTAGATGAAGCCAGATTGTTTTTATCTGTTATGAATCTCATGTAAGTTGTTGTAAGTTGTTCCTAATATTTGGTCACTTAGAAAAGTACAGCTTATATTTCAAACCTGTTATAAAGATTAGGTTAATAATTAATTCATTTCATAGTCTTTGATCTGCCCTCTAGTGTTACACAAGTATAAAAACAAATTTCAGTTTCAATGTCATCCTGTAGGACTATAATCCATGCACACAGGTGGGAGAAACAAAAAAATCGTGAGTCAAGACCAGTCTTGGATGGAGATGGATACGTACACACATGCGTGTGCGTGTACACACACACACATATACATACCACACACACACA
>NC_034602.1:7224685-7225761 GCF_900095145.1 Mus pahari | reverse complement strand
AAATAAATGAATATATATATATATTAGAGAGAGTAAGGTAGTAGAGTTCGAGGTTAGCCTGAGTTGTGCAGTGAGACCTGGCCTTGCAATGAAGGTCAGTGATAGTTCTTCACATACATTCATAGATTCATTCCCTCCCTTACTGCTGATTCAGTCTTCAGTACTGGGATTACAGGTATGCAGCACCATGCCTAACTGCTGCTTGTATTTTAAATCTAGGGCTAAACTCCTATCCTCAGATACTTCTTTACCCTTTTTCTTATTATTTTGATTTGAACTAAAGGTAATCATCTTCTCTCCAGTTTGTGAATGCTGGAATTACAGGTGTGCACCACCACACCCAGCTCTTAACTAATTTTTATTTTAATATAAAAATAATACACTTAGGAGCTAGCAAGACGGCTAATGGCACTTGGTGCACAGCCTCAAGACCTGAATTCAGTCCCTAGAGATTATTTAATGATGGGAGAAGTAAGTTGTCTTTTGAACCCATCTGTTCCACATGTTTGAACATATATTCCATACACACATATATACAGAATGGTAACATACATACCAGTTTGTTTGTTTGTTGTTTTTTTTTTAAGATGGGGAGGGGGTGTTCGAGACAGGGTATCTCTGTGTAGCCCTGGCTGTCCTGGAACTCACTCTGTAGACCAGGCTGGCCTCGAACTCAGAAATCCGCCTGCCTCTGCCTCCCGAGTGGTGGGATTAAAGGCATGGGCCACCATGCCCGGCTCACCACCATTTCTTAAGCGTTCCAGTCCCTGTTGCTCCACGCCCTGCTGCCATTGATAATTCTGTACAGAACTATCCCCGTCTGCCCTCCCAGACGCAGGCTAACACAAGCACCTCACACTCTGCCACGAAGCCTGCCGAAAGGTATTTGGGGGGGGTCAAACACATAGTAGGTGCTCAGAAAACAGGAATAGCCAAGCAGTGGTGGCGCACGCCTTTAATCCCAGCACTTGGGAGGAAAAGACAGGCGGATTTCTGAGTTCGAGGCCAGCCTGGTCTACAGAGTGAGTTCCAGGACAGTCAGGGCTACACAGAGAAACCCTGTCTCGAAAAACCAA
>NC_034602.1:7192470-7224674 GCF_900095145.1 Mus pahari | reverse complement strand
ACAGGGTATCTCTGTGTAGCCCTGGCTGTCCTGGAACTCACTCTGTAGACCAGGCTGGCCTCGAACTCAGAAATCCGCCTGCCTCTGCCTCCCAAGTGCGCTACCACTGCCCAGTCATACACACCAACTTTTTAAAAAGGCTCATATATATCCTGGTAGATTGATTTATGTCCACTTTTATTTCCTCCCTGTTATAAGAAAACTGTGTTCTTATAGATAATTTACTAATGGGTAATGACAACTGAAGTACTATCTTAATATAATCATTGATTAAAAAGCAAAAATGTATAATTCTTCCTAGTAATGCAAGACTTTGGATTTTTTTTTTTTTAAGACATGGAATGTAGTGGCACAGTGGCTAAAAGATAAAATAAGTTGAAGAGTTTTTGCTCTTATATCCTGTAATTTTAGCTTGTAACATTGTAAAAAGAAAACCTGATCAGTAGAAGTTGCATAAATATTTTAAGTAACATATGGGAAAAGGCCAAAATGAAATGTTGCTTTGCTTGCTACACAGCTTCCACAACGAGAAGTTTTCAGTTCCTAAGCTCTCTCTCTGACTCTGGCTTTCAAAGGATATACTTACAGAGCATAACCATCTGGTTTGGTTTGGTCTGGTTTGGTTTGGTTTTGGTGTTTTGAGACAAGGTTTTTCTGTGTAATCCTGGCTATCTTTGAATTATTAGTAGTAGATCAGCATGGCCTTGAGCTCAGAGATCTGCCTGCCTCTGCCTCTCAAGTGCAGGGATTAAAGATGAGTGCTTCATATTTATAATAAATATTCAGTATATATGTTTAACAGATGAGAACTTTAAAAAATTGAAACCAAAAAAAAAACCAAAAAAAAAAACAAAAAAAACCAAAAAATTGAAACCATAGTTCAATTTCTACAAATAAAATTAAGCAGTGTGGTTAGTGTTCTCTGTTGCCAACAAGTGGTTTCAGTTGCTTTGAATGACTGTTTGGACAAGGTCTATCTTTTGCATTTAAGTTTCTCTGTATTGTCACAGTTTATTTCTGTCTCCATGCCACTTTCTGTTCCTTTAAGTACCTCAGATTGTCTTCTTGTACAGTAATGGGGTAATGTCTCTGGGTGATGTCCTATAATGAAGATTTAAGATTTTTGTAGCCAGGCGTGGTGGCGCACGCCTGTAATCCCAGCACTTGGGAGGCAGAGGCAGGTGGATTTCTGAGTTCGAGGCCAGCCTGGTCTACAGAGTGAGTTCCAGGACAGCCAGGACTGCACAGAGAAACCCTGTCTCGAAAACCAAAAAAAAAAAAGATTTTTGTAACAATTAGACAAGCCATTTTAGTCAAATGACACTAAAGTGATGGAACTATCAAGTAAATATCCTTATGTGTTGCTTGTCTCATTTGATTTAACAAGCATTGTTTGAATGTTAAATCATGTTCTATTTTCTTACAGTGGTTTTTAGACCGCATGGCTGATGATGACTGGTGGCCAATGCAGATACTAATTAAGTGTCCTAATCAAATTGTGAGACAGGTAAGAAAACATTTTTGAAAAGAGAAGGGACTTTCACTTTATTGTAAATTGGCCTATAAATGGCACTGAAAATCATTTGCAAAGCTCTGTCTCCTATCATAAACTTCTTGTGTTTTCGTCAGCTCTTTTAACACAACTGCCACTATGAAGTGACGGGAACTTTTTTTCATTATAAAATAAATGAGACCGGATGTTATTGCCAGTTCATTTCTTGTCCTTATAGAGTCTACCTTGAGTATTGTAATACAGCATTACATGTATAGGGTAAATTCTTTCTCTTGCCAAATGGATCCATTTGTTTTCCTTAAATTAGAAAAGTTATCCAGGGAATGTTTAAACATTATTTAAAAGTCATGTTTCATATATCAAAAACTTAATCTGAGGTAGAGAGGTGGCTCAGTGGTTAAGAGCACTGACTGCTTTTCCTGAGTTCCTGACTTCAATTCCCAGCACCTACATGGTGGCTCACAACCATCTGTAATGGCACCTGATGCCCTCTTTTGGTGTGTCTAAAGACAGTGACATCGTACTCGTATACATAAAGCAAATAAATAAATCTTTTAAAAAAAATTAATCTGGGTTATGTCACTTACCAGCTGTTATTGAAGGACAGTTCTCTTGTTGGAGGTATTATCAATATTCTACATAAAGAAACTTTTCTAAATGAGCCTTTTAGCAAGTATAGTCCTAAGAGAAGACTTATATTTTAAAATTCATTGAGTATAAAGTTTCATTTTGTTTTGTAGTATATTCACAGAATCAATAGCTACTGTATAATCTTAAGACATTCATTATCTTCTAAAGAAACTCTAGTGATTTTCCCTGTTAGCCTCTTAACTGCTTGCTATTCTGCTCTTCATCTCTATGGATTATTGTGTTCTTAACATTTGTAGTGAGTCATGGTGATCTCTTTTATGAATGGCTACTTTGACATAATCCTTTAAGATTTGTCCGTGTTAGAAGGTATGTCTGAAACTGGATATGGTGTCCTATGCCTCTAATCCCAACATTCAGGAGACTTAGAGGAAGATTACCATCAGTTTGAGAGCAGCTTGGGCTAAAACAGTGAGACCTGTTCTTAACAAACAGGAAAAAGAAAATAAAATAACTTCCATACTTCATCTCTCCCTCCCCCTCCCCCATCCCAGCTAATATTCCATTGACTAAGTTAAAACATTTTATTGATTCACTAGTTGAACATTTGAGATTTTTAGTTTTCATTTACTGAAGCAGAGTCTAGAACTCACTAGGTAGATAAACCAGGCTGGCTTGGAACTTGAGCAGTCCTCCTGTTTCAGACTACAGAACACCAGTTTTGTAGGGTGTGGCCCTCCACCCAGCTTTATTTCTACTTTCTGACTGTTTGGATGCAGAGACGGCCATCCTTTCATAAGATTTTGTTCTGATCTCTATTTTGATTTTGTTCTGATCTCTATTTTAATTTTGTTTTGGTATATATTTAAAAGGGGAATTTGGTATATATTTCAAACAGGTTATATAGTCATTTTTGTATTTAACATTTTTCATTTTACCAGAGTCTACAGCACCACAATTCTCTTAATAGATATATGTAGGTTTCAGTTTCATTATATCATCTCCAACACATATGTACTAACTGAGGAGGTTTTGTAAGATTTAGAGTTTGATATCTATGTTACTGAAACCAGTAGTTTGAGTTTCCTCTCTTAGCATAAAGCTGAATTTTTAAAAATAATTTTCTACAGCTGGGGCTTATACTCTGGACCTTGGTGCGTGCTGAAATTCACACCACTGTTGAGCTATGTCCCTGACTGTTGCTTTTTAGATAGGGTCTTACTATATTTGAATACATCCCAGAATTGCTTCAAATGTGGTCCTCATGTTCCTGCTTCCTGTGTACTATACTGTATGTGTGTGCCGGACACCTCTAAATCTATTATGCCTGTTACTTAATGTGAGTTTCTCCTTTAAAGATGTTTCAGCGCTTATGTATCCACGTGATTCAGAGACTGAGGCCTGTGCATGCTCATCTCTATCTACAACCAGGAATGGAGGACGGGTAAGAAGATCTTTTACAACCACGTCTTCTGAAGTATCTATAAGGAGATATTTGGAATATAAAAATTTGTCTCTAATAATATATATCTCAAGAAAGGAAGACTTTTAAATTTTTAACTTATTGCATCTTTAAGATATTGAACCAACTAACTTTTTGTTTGGATTGATGTAGTTCCAGTCATGAGAGGATAACTACTTACATTATTGAAATTGGTATTTGCTTTACAGAATTAAAGGATTGGATTTTTAAAAATTTTTCTAGCATGCTGGCACACACCTTTAATCCCAAGTCATCCAGAGCCACACAGCCAGACTCTGTCACAAAAACAAAACAAATCAAAAAACAACCAAAGGGGCTGGTGTGATGGCTCAGTGGTTAAGAGCACTGACTGCTCTTCTTAAGTTTCTGAGTTCAAATCCCAGAAACCACGTGGTGGCTCATAGCCATCCGTAATGAGATCTGACGCCCTCTTCTGGTGTGTCTGAAGACAGCTACAGTGTACTTATATATAATAATAAATAAATCTTTAAAAAAAACAACAACAAACAAACAAAAAACCCAAAAACCAAAAAAGCAGCTTTCAGCCAAGACGATATATGTCTGCATATTTATTGTGTTCTCTGAGGTGTATTTGTTTTTATTTTCAGATCAGATGATATGGATGCCTCAGTAGAAGATATTGGTGGTCGTTCATGTGTTACTCGATTTGTTAGAACACTGTTGTTAATTATGGAACATGGTGTAAAACCTCACAGCAAACATCTTACTGAGTATTTTGCTTTCCTTTATGAATTTGCCAAAATGGGTGAAGAAGAGGTAAGGCTAATTCTTGTTTGATTGTTTTTAGTTTTGAATTATATACCCTTTTAAGATTTCCAATTTGTTCTTTATTTAAAATTTTAAATTGCTTGTTTTTTAGAGCCAGTTTCTACTTTCATTGCAAGCCATATCTACAATGGTACATTTCTATATGGGAACCAAAGGACCTGAGAATGTAAGTCCAGTTGTGTTGTGTATCAGTGCAGTGGGGCCATTCTTCTAATGGTTCACATCATGTAGGATCATGACAAGTCCTAGAAACTTAAAGTCCCTTTGTCTTTTTGTATTTGGTAGCATCAAGGGTCCTAGATATGTTGGTCTGTTATTATAGTGCCTATATGGAGTAGTAAATCAAATTAAGTGTTAAGTTGTTTCATTGGTAAGTCTGAAACAAAGCAAACTTTGTTTTCACCCTAGTAGCCATAGTTTACCTACAGGGTCTGCAAAGGGATGTGTTGTTTCAATTTGTGGTTTGGATTGTCACATTTTTAAGTTTTTTTAGAGTCTCTGAAAGTTTCTGTAGCTGATAAATTTAATAATATATTAACATGTAGATGGATTTTGTCTGTGCAACTACATTTCATGATCTGTGTGTAGCATCTCATTCAACCCTGCTCATATCCCTAAGAAGTATAGTTTTTATGTCTTTAATGCAGATGAAGCAACTGAAACTTAGAGAAGTTCACTTGTTTTAGATCACTGAAACTCAGACTACTGATTGAAAACTGTCTCTTAAAGTATATGAGTTGGTTTTAGTCTAATTCCAGCCTATATAGCTGTTGGGTTGACAACAGTAGCAGCTGATGCTGTTTCTCTCCTGTCCCTGCCTCTGTTCTTTCCTTCTTTCATTGAGACAGAATCTTATGTATCCTAGACTAAACTCAAATTTAATAATCTCTTACCTTAACCAATTGAGTACCACCATTCCTAACTGTCTCTTGAGTTTCAGAGCCCATATGAGTATCTTTGGAAATAACTACTACTTAGATTATCTAGATTACAAATTAAGATGTATGTGCGACTGACATTTTTACTCACAGGAAATACTGTTTTGTCAATAATTTTTTTCATCTCAATTTTCCAAAGAGCTTCATTCCAGTAAAACAAAAGTTATTAAAGGGTCTGTCTTCTTTAGGGTTCTAATGCTATGAATAGATACAATGACCAAACCAACTCATACAAGAACAACATTTAATTGGGGCTGGCTTACAGGTGCAGAGATTCAGTCCATTATCATCAAAGTGGAAGCATGGCAGCATCCAGGCAGTCGTAGTGCTGGAGGAGCTGAGATCTACGTGTTCATCTGAAGGCTGCTAGGAGAAGACTGGCTTCTGGGCAGCTAGGATAAGGGTCTTATAGCTCATACCCACAGTGACACAGCTACTCCAGCAAATCCACACTCCCTATAGTGCCACTCCCCAGGCCACGCATATACAAACCATCCCAGGGTCTATCTAACATATATACTTTTGAGAACTATTGCTTTGTATACTCCTCCTGCTTTCCTAACACTGTCCTGATTGTCATTCGGGCAGTATCAGGTTAAGGTCTAACCTTTGAATGATTTTACTTAGTACATACTCCTGCCGTGTTTTTCTGATAGTTATATTAAAACAAGTCAGCTGTTGTCAACATGCTGTTAGAACTAATCACACATTAAAATTGAATTTTGTTCTGATTAGCCTCAAGTTGAAGTATTGTCAGAGGAAGAAGGGGAAGAAGAGGAGGAGGAAGAAGACATCCTCTCTCTGGCAGAAGAAAAATACAGACCTGCGGCCCTTGAAAAGATGATAGCTTTAGTTGCTCTTTTGGTTGAACAGTCTCGCTCAGAAAGGTGAAATGTTTCAACATTCAAAATGCTTACAGCGTGTTTGGCTTTATTTTTTTATACATAATTGTTCTATCACTATTCGGTTTTTATTACATAAATCTTTTAAAATAATAATATCGCTTCATCTCTTGTGGCTCACGAATTTCAGTCCTTTCTATATAACTCGTCTGAGTCGTGCTAGAAGCAATTATTGAAGAAATCTAAGTAAAATATCTGGCAAAATTAAATGGACATTCATTCTTTACCCCAGGGATTTGCCCCCAAAACAGAAAGATATTTATGGAAAGGTAATTATTGAAATACCATTTCTAGTGTCCAAAGGTTGGAGACAGCCAAATGTTCTTCAGAAGGGGACTAGTCATTGATAAATTAAGGGATCCATTCAGTCCCCAGTAGTTGTCTGTCTGCCTCTTTGTTTGTTTGGTTTTTGTTTTTTGGGTTATTTTTGGTTGGTTGGTTGGTTGGTTTTTTATGAACTGTGGAATTCATCTGTGTTACCATATAGAAATCTTTATTATACACACACATCCTCTCTTTTCCTCTTCTCCTTTCAAAAGACAAGGTAGAAAAGATTATATATATTTGCAACTTTTAGGCAAAGGGAAGTTAAGAAAGAGAATGTATGTGTATGTAGCCAATCCTCATTATGCATTTCCTGTTTACAAAGTCACATACTTGCTCAATTTATCTGTAATGCTAAAAAGTTAATCCCTGAGGAGCTTTCACAGTTATTATCTGTAGACACGTATGTATTCAGAATGGTGAAAAATTGGAGTTTCCTGGCACGTGCTTTCCCAGCTGAGGTCAAACAAGGCAGTGTGATCTGCTGTCTTGTGTTGCTTTTCATGTTGTAAACAAATGTACTTTTTATGATGTATGCCACATTTAAAAAAATATCTGTGCTTTTCCTTTGGTTATGTCACTGTTTAAATGGTTCCTAAGAATAGTACTGAAGTGCTATTTAGTGTTGCTGAGCTTAAGAAAGGCTGTGATGTCCCTCAGAGTGGGAATGAATATAGTAGATACATTTCATTCAGGCATGAGTTCCAATGCTGTTTGGCTGTAAGTTCAATTTTAATTAATTAATCATAGATATTAACTAAGGTGTCATTAAGCAGAATCACCTGTAAAATATGGTAATGTATTATTACTCAGCTGATAAATATGTGTCAATATGTCCACAGGAACCTAGTTCTGTGTTTTATTTCCATACCAATGATGATTTGGTTTTTGGTAATTCATTGTACCATTTTATAGAATGTGACTACTCAAATATCAAGAATTAGCTATAAATCAAATCATCAGTTAATATGGGCTTGAGAGAAAACAAGTTGGAAGGCACAGAAATGGAAGCTTGATAAAACCAAATGTTTTTGTTTTGTAGTTTTAGTTTTGAATCCTGTAAATGTTTTGTATAATTATATAAGAAGCAGTATTTTAAAGTCAAAGTGGAGGTGATACAACACCACAGAGGAATTAAAGAACATGTAAACTGTCAGTTTTCAATAGGATGTACATAAAGGAGAAGAAGTAATTGCAAAATTATTTTAAGCTGTCTTAATCGTGTTGTTATTCATATAATTAGAATTATTCTGGAAGTATTATGTGTTCAGGTACTGGGCAAGAAGTGAGTGAGAGTCTTGGAATGGTTTGGTTTGATTTATTTATTTATTTATTTTGTTTTTGAGAAGCATGGAGACTAAACAGACTATTCTGAGGTTCATGTTTAAAGGACTCAACAGTGTACTATAGGAGTTTCTGTTGCTTTTGTGTTGGACAAGGTACACATCAAAAGTAAGAATAACTGTGTTGGAATGTAAAACGCATCAAGATGCTTACATTGATAATCCCAGAATGGTACCAGAAAAGAAAACTTGAAAAACTTGTTGGCAACATTTGAAATATACTGAGACATGAAATTTTTCTTTTGAAAACTGATAAAAGGAAATGGTGTAAAGGATATGTTTATCTTACTGCAAGAAATAAACGTTCATGTCAACTGAGTGGCGAATGATACATCGATAACAGATGTTTCAACTAATAAATGAGAAAGGAGTGTTGGAATTAGAAAATCACTATTTTGTGACCCTAAATGAGATAATGCTTCCAAGGTCATCACTGGTGGAACCCCTTCTTTATGTGTTTCCCTGAGGAAAGTCCACATCACAACCTACAAAATATCCTTGATTAAAAAGTGAAGCCTAAATCTGATCAAGTCTTTAGATCTGTCTACTATTTTACAGGAACAGAGGAATGTGCTTAAAACAACACCATCAGGATTCATTTAGCAAACCATAAATATTGGAATTGCTACAGGACAAACAAGCTGCTTTCTTCAAAGGATAAATTGCAGTAAAGTTCCAAGGGAACCCAGTAGATTAAACATTTTAAAGACATTAAAAGCAATTGTAACAAAAGACTTTGATTCAGGTCCAGATTGAAACAAATTAACTATAAAGGTTTTTTTTAGACACTTTAGGAAATGTGTACACTAATAATACAAGGTAGAAAAGATTTGTTGTTTCAGGTGTGAATAATGGTACTGCGGTTAACTTTTTTGAAATTTAACAGAGATGATGTATTGAGATTTATGGATTAAATGGTAAAAACAACTGGACACTTGGATTTTGCCTCAGAATAATGCATATCGAATGACTGGTGGTAAAAGGGAAACAGGATTAGCTATGCTTCGGGTGAATTTGAACTTGAGTGATAGGATACTTGACATTCCCCTATTTTTAAAAAATATACCTGAATTTTTATATAAGTTAAACATACTTCCTTTGAATTATACAGTAAAACTAATATATCTTAGAATTTCAGAAAAAATAGCTATCAAAATAGAATTACACCCATTTTAGCATTTTAATATTTTAATTTTTTTGATTTAATGAAATAGAAATAAGGTAGACTCAGTGTTCCATGGTCCAGTCTTGAAAAATTGCCTAAGATGCTTAGCAAGGAAATCTAGCAATCAAACACTTCTGTCCCCAAATTTTATGGTGGCAGGTTGATATGGTTATAAGAGACTTGACAGGTTTCATGCATGTCATGCTGTTATTAGCTAAAAGCTAGTCCACATGGGAAAGATTTATTTCCACTAATATTTTCTTTTAGGCATTTGACATTGTCACAGACTGACATGGCTGCATTAACAGGAGGAAAGGTAATACCTTTACTAAGATTAAACAATTTAGTCATTCTAAAAATGATATAGTAGTTCTTAAACGAACAACTTGTGTTTTTAACAGGGATTTCCCTTCTTATTTCAACATATTCGTGACGGCATCAATATAAGACAAACTTGTAATCTAATTTTTAGCCTGTGTCGGTACAACAATCGACTTGCAGAACATGTAAGTACTGAAAGGAGTCTTCAACTTTTTAAAAAAATTAAAAATAATATTCTAAAATCCTGCTTTTTCTGTTTCAGATTGTATCTATGCTTTTCACTTCAATAGCAAAGTTGACACCTGAGGTATGTAAGGGTGTGCTAATAGGTATATAATTTTTTTTTTTTTTTTGGTTTTTGGTTTTTGAGTCAGGGTTTCTCTGTATAGNCCTGGCTGTCCTGGAACTCACTNTGTAGACCAGGCTGGCCTCGAACTCAGAAATCCGCCTGCCTCTGCCTCCNNAGTGCTGGGATTAAAGGCGTGTGCCACCACGCCTGGCGCTAATAGGTATATAATTTTAACTAACAGTTAATTCTCCTTTTATTGCAAATATGTTTTCCAATTTAGTATGAATATATACATGTAAATTCTATATATCAGAGTGCTACTTATGCTTCAATGTTGTTTGGTTTACAGCATGCATCATAAACTATCCAGAACTTGGTGTATGTGGAGTGGTAAATGGAGGATGGAGTACAGTGTCAATGCATGTCTGATTTAGGTAGAAACCATTTCACAGTCCCAGGATTCAGGAGGCAGACAAAGGCCAGTCTAGTCTTCATAGTAAGTTTCAGGAGAGCCAGGGCTACGTCGAAAGACACTATCTCATCCTCCACGCCAAAGAAAGGAAAGGTCATTTTTTCATAAAATAGAAGCATCTTTAGTACATGTTAAAAAAATCAAAGTAAGTGATTTGGGGGGGTTTCAGAAATTGCAAAAGAAATAATACAAAGTTTTCAATAAAACATACTTGTTTTATTGCCATAATTTACTGAATTTTTTTATTAAACAGGAAAAATGAATTCCAGATAATTGCTTTTATAGCATTCAACTGTAGTAAATAACATACTGTGTACTTGAGAAATGCTATGGGAATAGATAGTATTTTTATTACAAAACAAGATAAATAAATGAGATGACACATATGTTAATTAGCTATATTTAGCCATGGAACGCAGAGAGATTCAAAATATAAAGAACATTTAATTGTCAATTTATAAACAAAAGCCTTGAATTACTTTTTTGCTAAGTACAAATGATATCCAAAAGAAGTATTCAGTGTTGCTTCTGTTTAGTTGGCTGTATGTTCTAACTGATCTGACAGTTTGATGGTAGTTCAGGTTTATAGTAGGTGTGCCATCTCAGGTTTAAATCGGAGTAGATGTAAATGAGGCTAATAGAGGTGTGTCTCAATAAAGATACCTGTGTTTTACAGGCAGCCAATCCTTTCTTTAAATTGTTGACAATGTTAATGGAATTTGCTGGTGGGCCTCCAGGAATGCCTCCCTTTGCATCTTACATTCTGCAGCGGGTATGGGAGGTGAGTCTTGAAGAACATGTTTCCAGTCTTCCCAGGATTTTTCTCTCTCCCTCTCCCCCCCCCCCTCTGTTTTTCATCCTTTTTTAAATTAAGGGTAATTTTACTTACAACAAAACAAAATATAGCAAAGTTGAGTGGAAGGTTCAGATACCTCCCACCGACCCCTACCCTCATGGAGTTTGATTTTTTTTATACTGTTTCCACCATTTTAGATTTCTCTTCTTACTTGAATCAATGGTTTCAAACAGTAGGAAGTTGTCCTAAAGAATAATTTTCCTCAAGGAAAATTCCATAAAGCAACTAGAATCCCTAGAAATATAAACCAGGTGTTTTTAGCAGTTGACAAAGATAGTAGAAGAAACTCCAAAACCACTTGTTCTAGAGTCATTTCTCTGCTAACAGATTTTTTGTGATGATTAGAAAAGCTCAAGGCCCGGGCTAAGGAAACTTTTTGCCAAAGGGCCATCACAGGTTCTGTGTGAAACAGTTCACCTGTGCTGTTGTAACCTAAGGGCCACTCATGGGCAATAAATAAGCTTGTCCAAATCAAATGACAGAGTTGGGCCTACAGTCCAAAGATCACCAACCACTACCCTCGCATGAGAAGAATCTTCATAGCAATCCATGTAATAGTATTAGTTTGGACATAGACTAAGGAAAAGACAGATGGAGAAGCTCTAGAAAATTAAAAGGGTTTTCTCTGTAAAATAAAATTCAGAATTTAGTTATGCTATTCAAGTGTTCTCTCACTGAGCCATATCGCCAACCAAGGTACGTTTAAGTAAATTAATAGTCTCAAAAGTCCACTGGAATCTTGTTTTCGTCCTGCACTATTTTAAATTTTATAAACTAGCAACAGATTTTTCTGAGCTTTTCTTGCTACTTGCAAGTAAATATATTCAGTATAGTAGGAAAACATGGGTAAAACTTTTGTGAAGCTTCTAGTTTAAAGGAAAAGAAAAAATATGGTCTGGAGAAATAGCCCAAGAACATTTTTGGAGAGGACCCAGGTTAAAATCCTAGCACCTATGCACCCACATGGCAGCTCATAGCCACTCATATGACTCTAGTTTCAGGGCAGCTGACACCCTATTGTGACTTCCTCCAGAACAACACACGTGTGGAACACATTTATGCGTGTAGCAAATACACAAATAAAATCAATAAAGAAAAAGTTAACTAAATAAATACTTAATGGCATATACCAAAAGAAAGTAAGAATTAAATTCTCATTCAATTTACTGCATGTCATATTTTTGTCATTTCATTTATAGGTTATTGAATACAATCCTTCTCAGTGTCTGGACTGGTTGGCAGTGCAGACACCCCGAAATAAGCTGGCACACAGCTGGGTCCTCCAGAATATGGAAAATTGGGTGGAACGGTTTCTTTTGGCTCACAATTATCCTAGAGTCAGGACTTGTAAGTCAAATGTTTAAAATTTAGCTAATTATTTATTGTTCAAAATTTTAGGTTTGTTTTATTGTTTGTTGGTTCGATTTTTAGGGTTTTGGGAGAGTGGGGTAACACAATGATAATGCCTGTTATTATGTAAAGCTCTGAGTGGTGTCATAAAAGACGAGGGGTGGGTAGGTAGGTGTGTGTGTGTGTGTGTGTGTGTGTGTGTGTGTGTGTGTGTGTGTGATTTAATACTTGAAAATCTTGACACTGAGTATGGTATTTTGTGTTTTGTTTTTAAGTGTTACTAAAAGTAAAAGATGAGAAACTTCTTAAAAGTAACTCTTGATTCTAGGACAGGCAGAGCTACAGAGTAAGATCTTGTCTTGAAAAATAAACAAAATTAACTCTTGAATGTTAAGATTAAAATAGTAATTAAGACAGAAATCATGGGTATAATTATGAGAGTTAAGTAATATAATACATCTTTTGTGATTAATCCATTGGAGAAAGAACTGACTTTTTTTTTTTTTTTTTTTTTTGTTTTTTGAGACAGGGTTTCTCTGTGTAGCCCTGGCTGTCCTGGAACTCACTCTGTAGACCAGGCAGATCTTGAACTCAGAAATCACCTGCTTCTGCCTCCCAAGTGCTGGGATTAAAGGTGTGCACCACCACTGCCCGGCATGAAGCAACACTCTTAGAAGACAATTGCACATATAGAAAAGAGACATTACATGAGACAGGAAATTGTTAGTAAACATAATGTATTTATGTTTTCATAGTTCAAACAAATGAAAATCAAAATTAATTTTTAGAATGTCTTCAGTCAACGACATGCTGTTTCTCTGCTGAGAGGTTTACCTCAGTGACAAACACAACTAGTGTACATATATTGTTTTCTAAACATCATTTCTCAATAAAATACAGATTGATGGTTCTGTGAGAAAAGACGGATTTTAAGGACAGGCAATAATCAGAGTAAAATGGTGCTTTAAGGATCAGTGCAGTGCCTTAAAGTGAAGAAATACTCAATGCACGAAATGATGTGGCTGTGTCAGAGGTACACAGTTGGGAAAGCCTAAGCAATTTCCGTAACAAGTAATATAATACTGTTTTACCCCAGAGTGTAAGATGATATTTACAAGTTCACACTGATGCCCAGCACTCAGGTGGTGCTCACAACACCCTGTAACTCCACTTCTGTACTCCTATGGCCTTGGCTGGCATGAGGCCCCAACTGGTCCACAGACATAAATACAAGCAGCGCACAGTTCAACAAATAAGGATTAAAAGGTTTATAAAAGAGACTACTGTATTATTTGTGCATACTCCTCGAGAGGTGGACCCCAGCTCCTCCTTGACAGGAGCTTAGTGACACTGGAAGAATAGAGTGAGGAGACCACCAGGCAAGTGCTCAAGTTAACATCAAAAAGTCCACTTGAAGAGTGTACTCCTGACAGTCTCTGTTCTTCTAAACTCCTACTTTCTGAGCCAAACCATCATAAACAGCAAATAAACTCAGTTCCAGGCATTCTTTAAACTGCCTGACCAGCACTCCTCACAATTGTCAAAGTCTTGAACATAAGGAGTCTGAGAAACAGACTCAAGAAGAACAGAAGTAAATGTCATAGTCAAATACCATGTGTCCAGGCAGGATCCTGGAAGCAAACAAAAGCACCCATGGAACAAAACTAGTGTAAGGTATTGAGTGAGCATTCATTTTTAATTTGCCTTTGCTAGTTCCTTATATGTTAATTGTGGTAGAAACATGGCGAGGGTTTTATGGGGATTGTGTGTTCTTCCTGTCTGAAATCACAGGCTCATTTGGGAGAAAGATCTTTCAGTGGAGGTTACCCATGCATTGGCATTACTCCTCTGCCCAGGGTCTGGCTTCCCCCATACACATACACAGGTGAATCTCTGAGTTTGAAGCCAGCCTGGACTACACAATGAGTTCCAGAGCTGCCAGGGATACATGGAGAAACACTCTCAAAAAGCAGAAAACTTAACCCCTCATGCCCACCCACCAAAATTCAAAGGCTTATTTCTTCCAAGTTTCATAGTATAAAACAAGACCTGGTATCAAGCCCAGTTTTTAGTTTATGAACTCATCTAATAAGTTACTAGTAGCTGACTAGTAATAATAAGCTTAATGGCATGCAAAAGGCAGGACTCTCTTGGAATGGCCTTTAGAAGATTGGGGGGGGGGGTGCGGGGAGAAAGAAGGGCAAACAAAGCAGTTCCCCAAAGCAGACAAGAGTCTTGAGTGAGTTGCCTTAGACTTTTAAAAGGCTTCTAGCCAGTAGTGCCTTTAATCCCAGTACTTGATGGACCATGGGGAGATGAGAAACAGCCTGGGCTACACATGGCAACATAATCTCCCTCCAAAAAGGGATGGGACTCTCAAAAATTACATATTCTGTTGGATGGATATATATATATATATATATATATATATATATATATATATATATATATATTCATATCTGTGTTTTTGTCTTCATAACTTGTGTATGTTATATGGCTCTATCTTTATATTATTACAAAATAATATACTAGGATATTTTAAAGTAACTGAAGTAACCTAACTGAAAAGACCTAAGCAAATGACTCAAGAGCCGGGCGTGGTGGTGCACGCCTTTAATCCCAGCGCTGGGGAGGCAGAGGCAGGCAGATTTCTGAGTTCGAGGCCAGCCTGGTCTACAAAGTGAGTTCTCAGTGGTATCAAATGCTTTTTGGTAGGCCTTTTTATTCTAAATGTTGTTATTTTTCTCTTTATTGACTCACACTATTTCTTCAGAAAAATTAAATTCTGAGGTGGGAAAATTCTACATTGTGGAAAACTGAACATTATGGACTTGAAAACTCGTGATAGCCAGTGCTTGGGAGAAGAGAATTAGAGTTCAAGGCTAGCTAGTGTACCAGTTTCTGTAGTGGTGATTATTGTTGCCACTTAAATACAGCAATGGTAGAATGGAGACTTCTATTCCTATTACCCTTTGGGAATCTTTCTTCTGGACAAAAGGTAAATCAGAAGGATATGCAAAAGATGTCATGTCCCTTAATTTTTATTCATTTTTATTGATAAAGGGAAGAGTGGTTTTGTGTTTAATAGCTGCTCTTCAGTCTACTAAAATCTTTCAAGGATCTGACAGTTTTGTTTTACATTTTATAGCTGCAGCTTATCTTCTGGTGTCCCTTATACCAAGCAATTCATTCCGCCAGATGTTCCGGTCAACAAGGTCTTTGCACATCCCAACCCGTGACCTTCCTCTCAGTCCAGACACAACAGTAGTCCTACATCAGGTCTACAACGTGCTCCTTGGTTTGCTCTCAAGAGCCAAACTTTATGTTGATGCTGCTGTTCATGGCACTACAAAGCTAGTGCCCTATCTTAGCTTTATGACTTACTGTTTAATTTCCAAAACTGAGAAGCTGATGTTTTCCACATATTTCATGGATTTGTGGAACCTTTTCCAGCCTAAACTTTCTGAGCCAGCAATAGCTACAAATCACAATAAACAGGCTTTGCTTTCATTTTGGTACAATGTGTGTGCTGACTGTCCAGAGAATATCCGCCTTATTGTTCAAAACCCAGTGGTAACCAAGAACATTGCCTTCAATTACATCCTTGCTGACCATGATGATCAGGATGTGGTGCTCTTTAACCGCGGGATGCTGCCTGCCTACTATGGCATCCTGAGGCTCTGCTGTGAGCAGTCACCTGCATTTACTCGACAGCTAGCTTCTCATCAGAACATCCAGTGGGCCTTTAAGAATCTTACACCACATGCCAGCCAGTACCCTGGAGTAAGTACAGTTTATACTTTTAATATCTGTTTCCTGTATTTGGTTAGCAATACATTTTCTTTCATTTAAGAAATGACAAAATGTAGAATAGTCTATCTTTAATCATACACCTATTTTGTCTTCAGTGCTGGGAATGGGACCCAGGCTCATGTCCATGCTAGGCATGCGCTTGGCAACTGAGATACATCTCCCCCTCCTCCACACCTTTTTTTTTTAATTTCTAAATATTTTTCTTTAAAATTTTATGTGTAGGGTGTTTGGTCTGTGCAACACATGTAATCCTGATGTCCACTGAGGTCAGAGAGGGGCAGAATTTCCTGGTACAGGAGTTGTAGATGATCACAAGCTGCCATTCGGATGCTGGGGATCAAACCTAGTGCCCTTAACCTCTGTGCCATCTCTCCAGCCCCATCTCAATCACTTATAAGGATTTAAAATGTTTGCTTTTATAGATACCCTCATATAATACATCATGTAATCTACAAAATAAGTGATTATATTTTCTTACGCTGATGTTAAAATTTTGTTACCAGTGGTCCATACCGTATGTTGTTTTCTTGTTTTAACTTTTGTTTGGCAATGCTGGGGAACAGACCTAGGGCCTTGGCCATGCTAAGCAAATACTGCCAACCCAAATTCATGTTCTGTAAATGCATTTCTAATGTATACCTACTGAAAACATCAATACAGCTTTATGGAGTATTATTTTATAATTGGGTATTGAGGGGCTAGAGACGTGGCTTCACAGTAACTCCCAACTCCAGGGAGTTGTATCTGACAGGGCGTCAGAAATAAAATTACTTAGATTTGAATATATACTATCACGCGTCTAACCTTTACTAGTATTTCATGATACTGTTACCAGTATCTGATACTATTGCCCTCCACAGGAACTCCCACACACATACAAAGATACACATAATTAAACAATTTTAAAATGTTAATTAGATATTTGTTATCAAGGTCTGCATAGTTTGCTAAGGTGTGATGAGCTGCACAATGTTTTATAGAAGTATTCCATAGTGTTATTTCTCCTCCCTAGCTCAGATTCATGATGCATTAGCTTACACACATACACTTCTAATCTAATCTTCCTCTTGGGGGGGGGGGCGGGTTTCAAGACAGGGTTTCTCTGTATAGCCCTGGCTGTCCTGGAACTCACTTTGTAGACCAGGCTGGCCTCGAACTCAGAAATCCGCCTCCCTCTGCCTCCTGAGTGCTGGGATTAAAGGCATGTGCCACCTCGCCTGGCTCTAAACTGTTCTTGTTGGCTGTATAGTACATTTAGAATTTCTTATCCAGAAAGAATAGCATAATTTCCATTTCAGAAAATTAGAGTGCTTGTAATGGAAGAAAGAAAATATGTTCATTCTTTCAGTATTAGAAATTTCAAAGCTAAGGCTGGAAAATGAAGAAGGATTAGAGTGTCTGTCATAGGCTGAAGGGATTATGATAGTATTTATTTTTAGTAGTTTGTTTCCATCACAGTTCACGTAAATGACATTTAACTTATTACTTAAGCCTGTAAGAGTTACCTGTCTCCATGAGCTGGTTCTTTGTTCTTGACATCAGTCGGATGTAGAGGGACTTTTCCTTCTTTTTTTCTCCCCTCCCTTCCCTTCCCTTCCCCCCCCCCTTCCTTTCTGGTAGAAAATAACTATTAAGAATTTTCATGAAAATTGTGTTATAAAATTTTAAAGCAGCCGGGTAGTGGTGGCTCACACCTTTAATCCCAGCACTTGGAAGGCAGAGGCAGGCGGATTTCTGAGTTTGAGGCCAGCCTTGTCTACAGAGTGAGTTCCAGGACAGCCAGGGCTACACAGAGAAACCCTGTCTCAAAAAACCTAAATAAATAAATAAATTTTAAAGCTTTAAAATTTTAAAGTTTACATTTTTATTCATTAATAACTATGTTAAAGCTCATCTCTTACCTCTTATTTATATATGTAAATTAATTTATAAAACCACAATGAAGGATTTTATTAACTATTTCATATATTTTATCACTAACCATTAATTTAGAATAATGTTCTAAATGTTGGTGCAAGTTGTGTCTCAGAAACTGCATTAATTCAAGTTTCATTTAAGTGTTCAAAATCCTTAAGACAAAGTAGGTGAGATGCTTTTGAGGGTAAAGCCATTTGCCAAACTGATGAATGGGATCCACATAGTGGAAGGAAGGAAGCAAGCAAGCGACTTCTGAAAGCTGTCCTTTGACCTCCATACACATGTACCCTGCTTCCTCTTCCCCAATAAAAATATTTTTAAAATAAACTGATGGTTTCTCATTTATTAAAAGATTGGAACAGAGAATAAATATAGCCTGTCACTAGATTCACCTTTGAATTTAAAATGCTAGTATTTTAAGCAGCATTAAGACTTTTATCTATTTAGAATCTTGGTGAATATTAATTTTCATGATCATACAGACATGGCCAGCATGCATCCACCTGCAGCCTACATTTGCCCCAGGATAGTCTTGAGTGCAGCCCAGTACAAAATCATGAACAAGTTCAAAATATAATGTTTTTATTTGGTTAACTTGATTACATGGCTCTGAGATATAAGAGCTTTATTAATGAAAATATCATGCAATACTATTAAAGGTTAGACATGTGGTAGTATATATTCAGATTTAAGTAGATTTTAGTGACTTCCTGATCACTGGTTTCTGTAGTAGTGAGATTAATTTATGATTTTAGTAGTTGGCTAATGAATTTTTGTAGTTGACTAATGAATATTCACTTAGAAATGGGAAAGAGACATTCTAAAGGTTAAAAGATCACCATTTTACATATTTGTCTCTTTTAGGCTGTGGAAGAACTGTTTAACTTGATGCAGCTATTTATAGCTCAAAGGCCAGACATGCGAGAAGAAGAATTAGAAGATATTAAACAGTTTAAGAAAACAACCATAAGCTGTTACTTACGTTGCTTAGATGGCCGCTCTTGTTGGACTACTTTAATAAGGTGAAAAAGATACTTTTTGACCTTTTTTTGGTTGGTTTTCCAAGTTAGAACATGAAACCTAGGTGGGCATGGTGGCGCAAGCCTTTTTTTTTTTTTTTTTTTTTTTCCAAAGATTTATTTATTATTATATCTAAGTACACTGTAGCTGTCTTCAGATGCACCAGCAGAGGGCGTCAGATCTCATTACGGGTGGTTGTGAGCCACCATGTGGTTGCTGGGATTTGAACTCAGGACCTTCGGAAGGTCAGTCCGTGCTCTTAACCGCTGAGCCATCTCGCCAACCCTGACACACACCTTTAATCCCAGCACTCGGGAGGCAGAGGCAGGTGGATTTCTGAGTTCGAGGCCAGCCTGGTCTACAAAGTGAGTTAGTTCCAGGAGAGCCAGGGTTATACAGAAAAACTCTGTCTCGAAAAACCAAAAACAAATCAAACAAAAAACACCATGAAACCTTCCCTTTTGACACTAAAGGAGAAATAATTTACATTATTTATAGCTAAAGGTTTATTCTTTTAAAATTTGTATTATTTTAAATACAGTCTTATGTAGCCTTTACGTTGGCTTTTTACTGTGCACTATGTAGCTAAGGATGACCTTGAACATCTGATCCTTGTGCCTCCTCATCCTATGTTCTGGCATGCCACTGTGCCACGTTTATGTAGTGTTAGACCAAAGCTAAATTTTGAAAGTCTTGTCTGGCCGTTTATTCAGACTCATATTTGGCTCTAGAGATCTTAGGAAATAGCTTTTGCATCTTAAGATGAGTTTGAATTATTAACATCTCTTCCATTTTTCACAGATCTATTTGGCTTTATAGGAATTAGCAAAAATAATAGAACCATCTATGCAATAAATTGTCCCTAGCTATAGAACTGACTGAAGGACTTAGACAATATCTGCTGCAAATCCAACTCTCCTTTGTTTGCTATGGGGATGAATTTTGCCCGCCTGTTGTAGTGCTGAGAAGATTCAGAAGAATGTAGGACTGGAGGGGTCCTTCAGGGAGCACAGTTTTGTGTGTGATTTCATTGTAATACTAACCTAATGAACCCAAGAAAAATAGATTATCTCTTCCAGAAAGCTTTTGTATTTGGCTCTTCGGTAGTCTACAAAATGAAATAAGCACTTTTGCCAAATCCATTTAAAGGAACTTTTGTAAGTGCTTGACATTCAGTTCAATAAAGCTGATTGTTTGCAGCTTTTTCTATTTTAAGTTCTAGAGTTTTGCTGCTTGTTAAGTAAGGACAGGAAGCATCCAGTGGACGTGAAGGGTGTGCAGTTCTCTCTGTAGAAACTTTGCTACCTAACAGAATGACTTATTTTTAAGGTTTTCAGGTTTGTTCATGTTTCTGTCCCATACCCCTTTCATGTTGCTCTTTCTTCCCAAAACTGATGCTTTTGGAATATAGTATAATTTACTATTATACAGAACTTAACCCAGAGTACTTAGAAGTAGAAATGTTTGTGTTTTCAGAGGATTTTTTTAAACCTTGGCAGATTTCACAACTTTATTAGCTGTACATCATAATCTGGAAATGTAAAGTGTCCCATAACTGAGTGCCAACTGCTGGGTCAATAATCTTGAAATTTCAAAGTGTTTTAGATTTCAGATTTGGGTTGCTTATTCTATTCTGTATTACCAAGAAATAGTGTGCATGCCACTTTGGGAAGTCAGTGCAGGAGCATTGCCACAAAATAGAGGCTACATAATAAAATCTCTCAAAAATTAAAAAAACAACAGATATAGCCAGTTTATTTTATATGGGTAGGAAAGCCAGACGCTTAAGACAGACTACTGTGTCTTTGTCAACACCACACTGTTCTGTTCTATTCAGTTGGACTTTCTCTCTTCTTCTAGTGCCTTCAGAATACTATTAGAATCTGATGAAGACAGACTTCTTGTAGTATTTAATCGAGGGTTAATCCTGATGACTGAGGTAAACACTAATTGCCTTTCACTGTGAACGTATCTCATTTCCAAGAGTTCCTACTGTATGTACATAAAGAATTTATGCTAAACTGTTTCATAGGTTGCAGGATTTTAGTTAGGTAAGTTAGTCTTCACTTTATATTTAGGTTTATTTCCCTAGTTTTATTTATTTACTTAGTAAATAAAAATGAAATTCGTGTGTTTTGTGATCAAGAATACATTTTATTTCCCAAGAGTTTATTTGACAGTATAAAAACTGACTGATGCCCGCAGTCATTTCTTCCCATGATTCTTAGTTCACAAGGGTGAGATGGCTTAAAGTTACCAGAAGTATATTGTACTCTTTAGTCCTGTGCTGGAAATGATAAAATTGAACACTCAGCACTATATGAATTAAGTTATACTGTTGACTTTTTTTTAAAATTTTAGTTAATGGTATTATAGAGTGGGAACAGAATTTAAAAACTACACTTTGAAGAATTTGGACTTTTGCAGTGGTTCATGGGGAACATTCAAATAGATTACTTCCTGAGGCCAAAGGCAAGGAATGTTGGGCTCTGATTGAAATGTCTACTCTTTGCTAAGTACTGCAGTAGCCAAAAGAATGTAGCAGTTAATAAAACATACAATTCCTGCTCTGCCAGTTTACAGCTTAAATAGTGAAATAGTTGGAAATTTTTAAAATATGACTAAATTATCTTTTTACACTAAAATGTTTACATAAAATACAGCTCTGAAGGTAAAGGACCTTTAAAATAAAGGTCCCAGTACCCACATCAACCAGGCAGCATGCCCCTCACCCCAGCACGAGGAAGCTGGAGAAAAGAAGAGCCTTGGAGTTTGCTTTTTAGGCAGTCTAGCTGAACATGTAAGCTCTAGGGTCTGTGAGAGACTCTATCCAAAACAACAGAGGTAAGCAGCCAACCAAGCAAGCAAGCACAAAAACAAAATAGAAAGAATGTAAGGAAGCAAGTAGGTAAGCGCAGGGCAAGCCACTAAGGACAGTGGTGGGAGAGAACCCTGCCCTGCAAATTGTTCTGTTCCCTTCCTAGGCACACGCGCGCGCGCACACACACACTTTGAAGATTTCTTTATAAAGGTAGAGAATGATCGAGGATAACGCCTGACATGCACTTTCCACACACTCACCACACATACAGAGTAGCTAGGTGGAGAGGCCTACCTCAGAAAACAAGGACCGTTTGCCTGGTATACATCTATACACTATCTGAGTCTGAGAATGCCTTTTAGAAGATAAGAATTTCATTTTTGTCTAAAGTAAAAATGAAATTAAAGGTTTTTAAATTTCTATTTCCTAATCACTTGTAGTCTTTCAACACATTGCACATGATGTATCACGAAGCTACAGCTTGCCATGTTACTGGAGACTTAGTAGAACTTCTGTCAATATTCCTTTCGGTTTTGAAGTCTACACGCCCATATCTTCAGAGAAAAGGTTTGGTCATGTGTACTTTTTTTTTTTTTTTTTTTTTTACCATTTTACTACCATTTAAGAACTTGTTTTTCAAATGAGAGGCCTCGGAAAAGTTGAGTTTCTGGTTTGTGAGCCAACGGTTCCTGAGCTAGTTAGTACTGTGCAATGTTTATCATGATCTCATAATGTAGAGAGGGAATGAATGTTCATACATATTTTACTTATACCTACTTAAAACCAGTAAGTAGGCAAGCATAGAATAAGAACGAACATTTAGGAGGTTGGAAAGCTTCCACACACAAGAATAAGTTGGATTGTTGTTGTTGTTGTTGTTGTTGTTTTAATCTTAATGGCTCAAAATACATCATTTTTAGTGTCAGTAGAAGGAAGTTTAAAAAAATTATTTTTTTAGTAGTATCCCAGTCTATAAACACTAAACTTCATGGTTGGCACCTGCAGTCTTGGTAATGTGAAAAGCTGAGGCAGAAAATCCCTAGACCTTCAGAGTTTAAGACAAACCTGGGGACGCTCACATGATGTCATCGTAACAAAGTGGAATATAATTGTCACAAAACCATGTTCTTTAGGAAGTCACATGCTTCGTGTCATTGGCATGGATTAATGTAAAGGTGCTTTCCACCCAGTCCTGATAAGTCTGATTTCTGAAACCCACAGAAAGTTGGGAGGAGAGACCCAGTTCCACAGATTGTTCTGTGACTTTTACACATGCACCCCATGGCATGTGTCATCCAGTTCTCTTACACCCTCACTATGCACACACACAAATAGTAATTTTGTACAATAGAAAAGATGTAACATGTTTAGCACACACCTGCAATCCTCACCCCAGGAAAACTGAACATCTCAGGCCAGCCTGGGCTATTTATAGCAAGACCCAGTCTCTTCTTCTTGCCCCACCCCCACCCTGCTCCTGCCAAGGAGAGCAAGTTTAATGTGGTAATCTAATAATCTCATGAAATTAATAAGCTTTCACCAAAACATGTGTTTGATATAATTAATTTGAAACTCTTGATGTTAGTATCACAACAATAGAAGAAAAACTAGGAGGAACTGTGATTATTTGAAAGCCTATTTATATATGCCTTTATATTTGCAGATGTGAAACAGGCATTAATCCAGTGGCAGGAGAGAATTGAATTTGCCCATAAACTTCTAACCCTTCTTAATTCTTATAGCCCTCCAGAATTAAGAAATGCTTGCATAGGTAAGTTACTTGAAAAATAAGAACTGTAGACCAATATTTCTGAGTTTTGTTTGTTTGGCCTTTGTTTTGTTTTACATATGTTGTGATATTAGATTTATAATGTTAGGAAGACAATGATACTTGTCTGTGTAACTCACACTGACTAGCAGGACCCAAGAAAAACAAGGCAATTTTTCATATGCTAGTGTTGACACTTGTGTGCTGAGTACCTGAGGTCTCTTTCAGTTGTCTGTAGGCTTCTTGCAACTCTAATCTTCTCATCCCATATGAAAAATATTTACAAAGTGGAACTCACCTGTAAAGGATAAGGTTAGTTCTTTCACTGTGGGGTGTTGGCCTTAGGAATCTATCTCAGTACATGAAAACCAGCAGTGAGAGTATGCTGTGTATAGGAGGAGGCAGGGGAGCAGAAGGAAAGGTCAGACAGTAACTTACTCTGTGGACCAGGAGCTAGAGTGGGGTGGAAGGTAGAGGCAGGGGTTGCTTGTTTTGTCTTACTGATTTTTTGTTTTTGTTTTTGTTTTTTTTGAGACAGGGTTTCTCTGTGTAGCCCTGGCTGTCCTGGAACTCACTCTGTAGGCCAGGCTGGCCTTGAACTCAGAAATCCACCTGCCTCTGCCTCCCAAGTGCTGGGATTAAAGGCATGCGCCACCACTGCCTAGCTTACTGAATTTTTTTAATTAACAATTTTAAATACTTCATCTGACCAAAAAAAAAAAAAATTTTTTTTTCTCAGTAACTATAGACTCTTAAATTCATAACACCTTTGTGAGCACTTACAGAGTTTATTTATACTGTTTAAAAAATCTTCATTTTAAATACAGTTTTTTACTGCCTTAGGAGCCACTTGAAGTAGTGAGTGTTGGACTGTTAAGTGATAGTAATTTCTCAAAATAGCAAAAACAACTAACTGCCCATCATGAGATTTACTCTTGTGTGGTTCCTGGATGAGAATCATTCCAGCCAGTATCCTAAAGCTCTGAATAGTAGACTGTAGATTATCAGCTATCTCTCGGGCCCAAGCTGTCGTGATGGACTTTACAACAATAAATAATCATGGAACATTGCTATTTGACTAGATACTATGTCTACATGGAAGCAAGGAGAATGGGGGAACAGGGATAGTGTTGTAAATGTTTGTCTTAAGTAACGTCTCTCCACTGTGGTTATCATAGCTGGTGATCCAGAGTTGGGCATCTGAGCATCTCTTCCTGTGTTAGGAGCTCTGCCAGTGTGCAGTACTCACAACATTAGAACCTCATCAGGATTTATGAGTTCAAACGCCTTTGGTAAATCTAACCCCAGTGTTTTAATACTCAAATTGTTTTAATTTTCAGATGTCCTCAAGGAACTTGTTCTTTTGAGTCCCCATGATTTTCTGCATACTCTGGTCCCCTTCCTACAGCACAACCATTGTACTTACCATCACAGTAATATACCAAGTACGTATTTATTTAGCATAATGCTTGATTATGGTTGGCATGTATCAGTCTGCACTCTGAAGCTTGGAGATTTATTTTTTCCATTTATTCTTATTGTACACTTTTAATGTCTTAGTGTCTCTTGGACCTTATTTCCCTTGTCGAGAAAATATCAAGCTAATAGGAGGGAAAAGCAATATTCGGCCTCCGCGCCCTGAACTCAATATGTGCCTCTTGCCCACAATGGTGGAAACCAGTAAGGTATGTTGGGATGCCAGGAAAATCGTATTTCTATAGTACAAGGTAATCTGAGATTTCCCCCTGGCGGTTGAGTCCGTTAGATTTATGCGAACGTTTTATGAAGGCTAATATTAGATTCATTTGGACTTTTTCCTTTAAGTGCTCTCAAATGTTGATTGATATTTGCAAAATCAACAGTAAGCACTAGTCGTTAAGATTTTTTTTCTTCTTCTAAAAAAATAGCTTAATAATAAACCTCAGTTTGTTAATAGGCTAAATTCTAGCCACATCCTGCATTTAAATCTACAAAGTTTAGTTAGTTGCTTGAAGTGTTTTCAATTTGGCCATATAATTAAGACCTGCTTACTGTCCCTACAGTCACATTCTTCTTAACCTACCCATAATTTCACTGAGTGATAGATTTATCATCTGGCTTCTGTTTTCTAATGCTTATTCTAAAATAGTGCCAATCCTAAATTATAGAGACAACTTATGTTAACACAGGATAATTTACCTCAAGTTTTAACATTTTTTTAAAATATTTTTCCCCTTTAGCTTTCTTTACCCATACCTTCATTCACTCTCTCTTGCCTACTATTTGAATCTTAAGTATATTTGAGCAATTTTCCTATGATAAAATATAAAAAATAATTAACATAGTTACCCTTATAGAAATACCTTCAAATCTTTCAAAAAGTCAACTGTAACTCATTCTTCTTGATGACCTGGTTATAGCCGTGCTAAATTCTCAGTGCTGTCACTCTGTGGCCTCTAGAATGATGGGTAATTCCAGCTGGTAGCATCTGCACACTGAAACAAACCTACGACAGTTATGATCTTAATAACACTAGGGATTTGGAATTTAAAACTAATTCTTATAGAAGTTAAAGATTTAATTAGCTTTTTACTTAATCTTATTACATTTGCACAAAATATGCTCTTTATTATACAATTTAAGTGCAACCATTTTATCATCTTTAACCTTCAGGGCAAAGATGACGTTTATGATCGTATGCTGCTAGACTACTTCTTTTCTTATCATCAGTTCATCCATCTATTATGCCGAGTTGCAATCAACTGTGAAAAATTTACTGAAACATTAGTTAAGCTGAGTAAGTATAAAAGATGAGCAGTAAACTCCACTGAATTATTTTAAGCCCCTAGCCATTCAGGAAGGGGAAAAAAAAAATACATGACAAGCCCTTTTTTGTTTTTTTGTTGTTTTTTTTTTTTTTAAAGTGAATGTTTAAAAATATTAATTAGCATTCTTGGGAATATTTTAACTTTTATTAAGAAAATACCAACTTACTGGTTTCCATTGAATAGTTCTGCTCCAAGTTTCCACTGGTTTATGAAGGAGTGTGGAGCAGGGCTCGTCAGCACTTTGTCGTCAGTGGCCTAAGTCCACCATCTTCACAGCAGAATTCAAAAAAAATCAAACAAACAAACAAACAAAAAAAAACCCTGCCTTGCTTGAGGGTTTTTGCCTCAAACAAGTCTGCCTAGGGACAGACTTCCCTAGCTCTTATCTCAGGGTGAGTTGAATTCTTTAGTGCCAGCTATCCTTTGGAGCTGGGGGTGCCAAAAAAGCTGAGTGGGCTTGGCAGCGTGAAGCAGAGGTGCACATATGAGTAACTAGGAGGTAAGTTTTATAAAATGAGAACACAAATTTGAAAGGAGCCATATAAGCACTAGAAAACCAATCCTTCCGTGAATGATATAGGGAAGATAAAATCCTCAAAGAATGTCTGATATCTCTCTTCAAGGTCAGCACCTAGAAGTTCTGAGCCTCTGTATGTCCTGCCTTCTAATTTTATCAAGGATGGGCCAGGATTCTCTGGTCTCTAATTTCCTCTCAGAGTTTGGGAAATGATACCTAGGAAACGGCTTAGATCAAGAAATAGGCTATTACTATGCCCTAGACGTCCTCCTTGTGCTCCATCTCAGCACAGCTCCTTTCCCATGGAACAGATTTTGACCATTCCAGGTAGGGCAAAAGATGTGATCCAGTCATAGATTTCATTATCCAGGAAGAAGGAAATGGTTACAGCTGTCAGGGATATCTCCTCTTCAGAAAAGTCATCTTATTGGTAAGTGATTAGAGCATCTTCAATTTTGAAGGCTGTTCCTTCTACCTATTCCATTAGCGGATTATACCTATGTTATCTATGGCTGATGCCAAGATATGGGGCGGTAAAGATATATGTAGATTAGCTGTTTCAGAATCGTGTATCTGGGTTGTATGTATGACTTGGTAAAATGATTAGGTATAAGATAATCCTCAGGAGCTCAGACAGGAGGTATTTCCAAAGATGCTGACCTTTGGACAACTTCCAGGTAATTGTGTTTTATGTAAGTTATAACAAAGTTTGTGAAGAGCTTTTCTTGACACTTGGACAGTGTTGACCAAGTAATGAGTGTTCTAGCATTTTCGACTGTCTCTTTCATCAACACAAATATATACTTTCATGGAAATTAAAAATGGATATTGGTAGCTTGATATGGTACCTTATGTCTGAATTCCCACACTTTAGGAGCCTGTGGTAGGAAGATGGCCATGAGTTAAGACCTGTCTGGGCTCTGTAGAGAAACTGTCTGTGAGGACAAGCAGAACTAAGTAAAGGGAGAGTGAGGATCACACTTGACAGCTGCATGCCAAGTCAACCTTCATGGTTTTTCATGTTCGCCATCACTCCTGAGTAACTGTGAAGCAGTGTTGATTCTGCATTGTTTAGTTCCTTATAGCTACACTGTATTCTGGAGGGTTCTACAGATGCACATCTTGTCAGTTGTTCTATATTACCACAGGATGCTATCTACTAGCCATGCCCACTTAAAAATTTGAAGTGTCACCAAATTCCTTTGAAACTAAATTTAAATAGCCAGAATCTGGCTGTTAGGAAAGTACTAGGTCCAAACCCAATCCATAGAGCAAAAGCCTGAAAGTTTCTCTGTCCATTCCTGGCTAATGTGCAAAGCTGGAAATCCTCTTGGGAATTTAGATAGAGACTTTAGAATAATGGTATCCTACCTATGTGGAAATATTATATCCCAGAGTTTGACATTAATTCTTCTTCTAGCTGACACAACTATTTCCAAAGAAAGGCACCTGAGAAAGGGCTTAAGAAAACAAAACTTAGGCTAATGACAGCAGTGCTGAGGAGCATTGGTAATACCAAGTGTTGATTTCTATGACTCTTTCAGGAAAAAGTGGAGAGGGGTAAGTTTAAACGGATAATCTTATTCATTTCAGCCGTGAATTTAGATAGTGCGTAGATTACCATAGGGAAGATTGTCTCGAAACTGTATTGGGTTGCCAAGTTGGAAGAAAAGTCTTTGTTGTTTTTAACTGGGCAACTGGACAAAACGTGCGGTTGCTCATGCCTGTGCTCATGCGAGAACGCTTGCCTTCTTGGGCTACATAGGAGCCCATCAACAAAAAACAGTTATCCCTCACATTCTTGAATATAATCATAATTTCATCTCTTTGTCTTTTTACTTTCATGTTTTCTTTCACAAAAGTAAACTAGGATGGTCCATGGAAAGAAAGACCAAACAAACACACATATTTAGTAGATAGTAAAGATAATATCCAATTGGTAGAGTAGAGGTGATATTATCACCACACACTGGGGGGTAATGCAAAAAGATGAAGAACTCAATCAAGGTAGTTGTTGATTATGTAATGAATTTGAGGCCAGCCTGAGCTGCTTGAGTTCCAGGCTGTTCCAGGGATGGCAAGAGATAGCAATCGATAGAAAAGGACACCTAGCAACCCCCTCACAAGCACATGCACTTGCACCACACATGAGACCATATTTAGCAGGTCATAAAAACCAGAAACAAGGGCTGGAGAGATGGCTCAGTGGTTAAGAGCACTGACTGCTCTTCCAGAGGTCCTGAGTTCAGTTCCCAGCAATCACATGGTGGCTCACAACCGTCTGTAATGGGATCTGATGCCCTCTTCTGATGTGTCTGAAGAGATCAACAGTATACTCACATATGAAATAAATTAAAAAAAAAAAAAACCAGAAGCAATAAAGTTAAGAAAATTTTGGTTACATAAAAATTGAAATTGTTAAATTGTGAAAACATCATAAAGTATAAACTAATGGTCTGTTGTGATCTCTGTGAGTTGAAGGCAATCCAGAACTACATAGTAAAACCTTGTCAAAAAACAATAACAAGAAAAACAAAAACAAAAATCACAAGGTAGCTATGGGATAATGTTGTCAGACTAACTAAACAAATAGCTACCAATACACATACAATACACACAAAAATATTTTAGGCTTTGATTAAATGAAAACTAAGCAAAATTACTACATGGATAGTTAATGTCATTCCCACACAAAAGTATTCATTAGCCATATGAGAAGTTGCCTCATTAATAAAAAAACAAATGGTGATTTAACCTGAGAGAGTAGGTTAGGGAAAGAACACATTTAGCTATACCCATTCTTCAGAGATTAAGGAAAGAAGAGCTAGTGAATTTTGGGAGACAATTTAGCATTGTCAGTTAAAACTTTGCATATTCCTTACTCTGTTCTCATAAAAATGGAAGATAACACACAGGGTGTTTATTTTCACTTTATTCATAATGTATGAATTGGAAAAAAATTGTCCATCAATGATAACATTTCATTGTTATTATGTAGTCCTCAAAACAAACAAGGTAGCATTTCATGAGTTAATATGGGGAAGAAAAACAGCCTAGAAAATAATGCAGCTCAATGATCCAGTAGAGGTTTGGTTCAGTCCCTAGAACTTGAGGGTGAGGGAGCAGTACAAATGTAACTACATTGAAAGGGGTGGCTTATTATCCTCAAAGCCAAGTAAGTATAAGGCCAGGTGTGGTTGTGCACTTGGGAAACAGTCTGATCTCTGAGTTTAAATTAAAGGCAGCCTAGTCTACATAGTGAGTTCCAGGATAGCCAAGGCTACACTGCGAGACCCTGTCTCATAATGAGCAAAGAAACAGCCAAGAAAATAATACTATCAATGCATGAAGTAAGATCATGGAATACTTTTATATACCTGTATTGGTGAAATTATTTGTGTGACCGTACACTGTAGTTGGTTGTTGATTTTGATACAGGGTATCTCTGCAGCGTTGTCCACCTTAGCACTGTAGACCAGATCGGCCTCTGACTTAAGAGATCTGCTCTCCATTGCTTCTTTCTTGCAGGGGTTAACCTTGACCATGTCCAGCTTATGATTGAGATTTCTTAGAGAAATGTAGAAAATGATATTGCGAACTATAATTAATCATGCCCCCCCCCCAATGAATAGAATGGTCAGATACAAGTTAAATAAATCCTTAAATTTCACCTTCATTTAAATTTTATTTTTTCCTTTTAAAAATTGATTATTTACATACCAAATATTGAACTCCCCCCACTCACAGAGTTCTTCACGCCATCCCCCTTCTCTTCACCTCACCTCTGAAAGAGTGCCTCCCATCCCAACCCCTGGGCATCCCCTTCTCTTCACCTCACCTCTGAAAGAGTGCCTCCCATCCCAACCCCTGGGCATCCCCTTCTCTGGGGCATCAAGTCTATATAGGATTAGGCACATCCTCTCCCACTAGGGCCAGTCTAGACCGCCAGTCCTCAGCTACGTATGTGCTGGGGTCCTTAGACCAGCCAGTGCGTGCTCTTTGTTTGGTGGCTTAGTCCCTGGGAACTCCCTGGGGTCCAGGTTAGTTGGCCCTCTTGGTCTTTCTGTGAGATTGCAATCCCCTTAGTTCCTTCAGCCCTTCCCCTAACTCTTCCATAGGGGTCCCTAACCTTAATTCAATAGTTGGCTGTGAGTATTTGCATCTCTCTCAGTCAGCCTCTCATAGAACCTCTCAGAGGACAGCCATGCTAGGCTCCTGTCTGCACATACAGCATGGCATCAGGGTATGGTGCCTGCCCATGGGACAGATCCCAAGTTGGGCCCATTACTGGTAGGACATTCTTTTAGTCTCTGCTCCATTTTTGTCATGCATTTCTTTTAGATCATTTACATTTTAATTTTCAATGACAAAACCAGAGTCTTGTGCCTTTAGCATTTAACATTATTTTTGAAGTTTGTCTGGATGTGTTAAAAGGTTTTTGGTAAGTAACATACTAATAAAACAAAAATATTTTTAAGACAGAGTCTCTCTCTACTTACTCTGGCTATCCAGGAACTTACAGTGTAGACCAGGCTGGTTTCTCAGAGACGCACTTAGTGCTGCAGTTACAGGAATGTGCCATCACATCCAGCTAAGACTTGTTGGTTTAAAAGCTAGGTGTGAGCCGGGTGTGGTGGCGCATGCCTTTAATCCCAGCACTCGGGAGGCAGAGGCAGGTGGATTTCTGAGTTCGAGGCTAGCCTGGACTACAAAGTGAGTTCCAGGACAGCCAGGGCTATACAGAGAAACCCTGTCTCAAAAAACCAAAAAAAAAATAAAAAAAAAAGCTAGGTGTGGTGCTGTACACTTGTTAAAGATTGATTTATTTCATTGGTGTGTATGAGTATTTGTCTGCATATATTTCTGCATATACACCATGTTTTTCTGCTGTCTGGAGGAGCCAGAGGACAACCCTGGGACTAGAGTTACAGGTGCTCCTGAGCCTCCCTGTTTGTACTGAGAATTAAACCCTAGCCCTTTATAAGAGCAGCAAGTGTTTTGAACTGCTAAGCCATCTCTTCCCTAAGAAGAGTTTTCTTTAATAAACATAGAAGATTTCATGGTATACATGTACAAATCTGTGATACAGAAAGCACACTTTGATTCGTGCTTCTCTTTAGGGTGTAGTGTTATTGACGAAAATGGCTAGTTAGCTGGGCGTGGTGGCGCACGCCTTGAATTCCAGCACTCAGGAGGCAGAGGCAGGCG
>NC_034602.1:7190447-7192450 GCF_900095145.1 Mus pahari | reverse complement strand
GGCAGGCGGATTTCTGAGTTTGAGGCCAGCCTGGTCTACCAAGTGAGTTCCAGGACAGCCAGGGCTACACAGAGAAACCCTGTCTGGAAAAACCAAAAGGAAAAAAAAAAAAAAAATGGCTGGTTTTCCTAAAGGGTTCAAAGAGTGAATGTATCTCAGACATTTCAGACCCCTGGCATTTAATGTGGATACAAAGCTAGCCTTACCAGTCCAGCAGGAGTAAAGCCACATATGCTACACATAGTTAGACAAAGTTAACTGCTTGCTAGTTTAGTTTGTTCATCTCCAGAGGAACTGATGTGGGTGTCTGATTATTCCAGTCAGTAGCCTACAAGGAGAGGTGCAGTAGGTAATTTATTGGGTAGGAAATTAGAAGAGCAATTCTATCAGATAATGGGTATTTTTGCCTAAGGTGTCTTTTTTTTTTTTCTTTTTAAGATTTATTTATTATATGTAAGTATACTGTAGCTGTCTTCAGACACTCCAGAAGGGGGCGCCGGACCTATTTACAGATGGTTGTGAGCCACCATGTGGTTGCTGGGAATTGAACTCAGGACCTTCGGAAGAGCAGTCAGTGTTCTTAACCGCTGAGCCATTTCTCCAGCCCCCTAAGGTGTCTTGATTGTGGCTTTTATCCACTAGCTGATGCCACTGCTTCCCTAAGATAACAATGGGTGGGAATGACACTGCTATAGAAGAAATTGTGACTATGAAATATTTTATTCTCACAACAGTCATACCATTTTCCCTACAAAAGCAACTTGAAAGGTTTTACTGACAAACCACATAGCAGCTTCTACAGTCTCAGGTGTCCTGACAAAGGCTGTATTTATAGTCGTTTTTGAGTGAGGAATGGGGCACAGTATGGAACTTGCTTGAGAATGCCTGCAGAATAAAGAAAGATACATTATACAGAATACAGTTTATTTTATACCTACCATTCTATTTACTGAGGTAAAGCCTAGACGTGCACCGGAGGCTAAAGAAGTGGCTCAGCAGTTAAGATTACATACTGTTCTTGCAGAAGGCTGGTTGGTGTTCATTCCTAATACCCACCAACCACCATGTTAGGCAGCTCACACCCACCTGTGCAACTCCTTCTCCAAGAGATCTGATGCCCACTTCTGTACTTCTGCACACGCACACAAATAGGGTAAAAGGTAAAGACATGTACCTGAGGGTTTGGTGACTGTGTCTTGTACCCAGTCAATGGGATATTTATGGAGGAGGAGTATGTAGAGTTAAGAGAACATTGGCTTCTCACTCATCCCCAGGGCTTTGTGAAAATTTGAAAAGTTTTAAAAATGCTGTTGCTTTGAAGGAGCAACCTTCTTTTCAGAGGAAGCAGCTTGAGAGAGAATTAAAAGAACCAGAAGGTGACTTTATGTCCCAACACTGGCTGGCATAGTGTTGTCCAGAGTTCACTGAATGAGCTATGAAGCCTGAGAAGAAGCTCAGTGGGAGAGCATTCCACTGAGCATGCCTAAGGGCCTGGGTTGATCCCTGTGTAAAGCGCAATGGGGAAGACATTAAGTAAACAGGGATGCAGACAAATGGGAAGACCATGCAGTGGTACCAGAGGGTGGAGTGAGGGCATAAGCGTAGATTATTGGAAAGATACGGGTGTTAGGATTAGATAACTGTGGGATACTTGTAACTAACAGGCGTGGAGGCGAATCTTGAGACTACTACAATCCCACTCTGAGCCTAAAAGATCTTCCTTCATTCAAGAAAAGGAAACAAGCTGAGCAGGGTGTTGTGTGTCTGTAAATCTAACACTTAGGAATTGGAGGCAAGAGCATCCGGTAGTCAGGGCCAACTTTGGTTGAACTAGAACCCGTCTCAGGAAAAAGAGCAGAAATCCTTCCCTTCTCTCACCCTACTACACACACACACACACACACATATACACACACACACACACACACACACACACACACACACACACACACACACACATATATATACAGTGAGTGATGAGTGGAGTAAATAAGGATTACAAT